>NC_081314.1:116940438-117237938 GCF_026419965.1 Kogia breviceps
AGAAAAAGAAAATGTGCTATTAGACTTCTCATTTTATTAGAAGGAAATTATCATTATAACTCCTCTAATTATTCCAAGACTTCATTAAAGTGATCTTTCACGACCATATATCATGTTTTATAATAATTTTGTGTCATTTATAAAAGGAATTAAATTAATGTTTTTAATAACACCTTTAACCTGTGAGTTAATTCTGCATGATAAACAATATAATAACTATATTTAAAAGCATCCTTTAATTGGCTATCACACTAATTCTCTTTTAGAGTAATAAATTGGGCAAGCCATTCCTATTATTTGTCCTGTGTACACTGCAATTACATTTTCAGCCTGTTTGAAAAAAGAATCTTAATGCGGACCTAAATTATCATTGTTACACTAAATTAATTGTAAAATACCTAACCACAAATGCGTAGCTCTGGCATTGCACTTTTAATTCAACTATGTGCTCTCACACGAACACACTATGTAGAACTTGTAGAGTGGGCGTGCTCTGTAGTTGGATAACAGATAATGATAATGAAATGCATGAGATGTAAAACTAAAAAAAAAAAAGAAAAAAGAAAAAAATCCATAATGCATGAATGCTAGATAATGATATGTTTACTTGGAAATTTGACAACCTTTTCCACTGAAATGATTTTAACAGAGTTTGGGATAGAGACAGGCATTTAAATTTCTTACATTTAAGTAGATTACAAAAAGTTATATTTTTAACTGACTGTATAGGGATTAAAGTTAACTAACAAAATAAGTGTAATGCTTTTTGCAATCAATCAGAGACCCTGACACAGCTAAGTGATACAATGTCCAATTACAAAAACTGAAAGGTCATCACTCTATTTCCCCGTGGAATATAAAAATCGAGGGTAATGAGGTGGGGGTGATCAACAGAAATGGAAACAATCAAATCTCCAATTAAAAGTAGCAAAAAGAAAATTCACATACGACCTTAGAAATCTAAGACATATTAAAATGTTCTTTTGTTAAAAAGTACACTATAGGGAACACAGAACAATAAAATATTAAATGTGAAATTATACTAAGATACTTTAGGTTCAGGTTTAAGAATAATCGAAAACCAAAACTGGGCTTTGAGAAAAAATATACTTTATTGTTTTGAACAACAGGGAGATAAATCCCTTTTTTTTTTTTGCCTACGTTGGGTCTTCGTTGCTGCTCGCGGGCTTTCTCTAGTTGCAGTGAGCGGGGGCTGCTCTTGGTTGCGGTGCTCGGGCTTTTCATTGCAGTGGCTTCTCTTGTTGTGGAGCACGGGCTCTAGGTGCGTGGGCCTCAGTAGTTGTGGCTTGCAGGCTCTAGACCACAGGCCCAGTAGTTGTGGCGCACAGGCTTAGTTGCTCCGAGACATGTGGGATCTTTCTTGACCAGGCCTCAAACCCATGTCCCCTGCATTAGTAGGCGGATTCTTAACCACCGCACCACCAAGGAAGCCCTAAATCACTCATTTTTAACTACAATAAATTCATAGAAAATGTGTTTAATGATACTGAATCAATTTGATAGGTTGTTTCATAATTTGAATATTAAAATGTCACTAGTATAAAAAGGTATATTATATTTCATTAATAATAGCATGCACTCTTTTTCAATTTTAACGTATCTGAATTAAGAATATATCTTAACATAATAGGATAAAGAGTATGAAATTTGAAACGTGAGTTACTAGAAATAAGATAAATTGTCATATATCTACCAGCCAAGTTAAGCAATAGAATATTATCCTTACTGTGGATCTCCTTTGCATTCAGCTGCAGTGTCTCCCTCTCTTACTATAGCAAACGTTGACAAATAAGCCAATTATGGGTTTTATAATTTTCCTTCTTTTATTATAGTTTTAATAGATGTTTTGCATTATGTATATATATATATATATATATATCCCCAATATATGGTCTTTTGTTTTCATAATTTCTGCACCTTTTTCACTTAATACTCTGGTCCTGAATTTCATCTATGTGAATGCCTATAATAGTAGTTGCTATGCAATGAATTGTGTTTCCTCAAAGCTCACATGTACAGCACTAATACTCAATGTGACTGTATTTGGAGATAAAGCCTTTAAGGGCATGAATAAGGTTAAATGAGGTCATAAGGGACTCATAAAGGACTTAATGCAATAGGACTGGTATCCTTACAGGAAAAGACCCCAGAGCTCTCTTTCATTTTCCTGCCGATAAATCCTACAGGAGAAATCAACAGAACATCTCATTTTGGAAAACTCCAAAAATCTGTCTTGATCTCTGATTCCTATTTTTTAAGCAGCTTTATTTAGAGAAGCTGAAGTGATTGTGTGCTAATTTGAACATCTAGGTTGTACAAGAATTAACTTGAAAATTCCCTTTTTGATGTCCTCTAAGACTTGGATTCCATTTATATGCATATTATTCTTTCTCAGACCTCTAACTTCATACTGGAGCTGAGCAGAAATATGGCTTACACTTTCCCTCAAATCATCCTTGGGCTCTGGACAGGTGCTGGACCTTTGAGCTGACAAGCAAATTATTAGTAATAGTACCTCTTAAATTTGGAGATCTTTCAGTGGTATACAGGAAAGAGCTGCTCTACCTTTCAAATCTTTCCAGATATTTGACCCCAGGCAAATCAGTGGGCATCATAGGACAAATGCATATATCATCATCAGGATGACTTGTATTTACTACGGAGGCAGTTGAGTCCCTCAGGACTGGTGATGAGATGCTGGAGCATTACCGTAATGCTGAATTTGCCAAAGGATGGATTTTGTTCCTTCCTCCAACCAGTAAGCTCTTTTGAGCTGAACTGCATTCCAAGAGAGCTCTTTATTCTTCAGTGTTCAAATGTGTACCTGAACCCTGCATACAAGAAGACATACTGTATCATTTTGCAAATGCTTTGTTTTCTGAAGTGACTGATCACTCCTGAAGGAACTAAACCTGCTAATAACAGTATCCTGCTCACCCTTGGGAATCACATAAATGTTTAGGGAAGGCCTAATTGAGGCAGTTTTCTGTGTCTCGGTAATTTTTTGAATGACTGGGGAAAGAATCATTATTTTTTAGGTCTCCTTTGTAAGCTGAGGTAAGAATTTGGGGGACTAAATCTTTAAAGTAATGGATAATGGATTTGAAGTTTTTCCTGAATCTTTCATCTCCTATTTGCTCTGTCAGAATTATTGAAAAAAAAAAATGACTTTATTGAATATAACATAACACTGGAAAAAAAGGAAAGGATAATTAATATGAAATTATAAGCGCTTTGTAGCATATTAGCTTAAAAATTAGAAGAATAAATTAGAGACAGAAATTTGAAATACATAAATAAATTTCTAAAATAATTAAGGTAGTTAATATTAAATAACCCAACTATCTAGAGAAAATTAAAATTTAAAAAATGGAAATAGAGCTAAAATAAGGTAGAAGTATGTAAAAATTCATATGGCTAAAATAAATGTTATTTAAAATGATGAGTTAAAATATGATAGGGCTTCCCTGGTGGCGCAGTGGTTGAGAGTCCGCCTGCCGATGCAGGGGACACGGGTTCGTGCCCCAGTCCGGGAGGATCCCACGTGCCGCGGAGCAGCTGGGCCTGTGGGCCATGGCTGCTGGCCCTGCGCGTCCAGAGCCTGTGCTCTGCAGTGGGAGAGGCCACAACAGTGAGAAGCCCGTGTACCGCAAAAAAAAAAAAAAAAAAAAGATAAATATTTTTAAACACTTTAGAGCCATTAAATTAAAGTTAAAATCAAATGAATATAAAAACAAGCTTTTAAAAGGAAAGCTAAACTCATCAAAAGAGAATTGACTTAATGGAAAGAAAATGACAAGAAGATATATTCTCAAAATTAAGGAAGGAGAGAAGAAATATTTCATCCACAAACTGGCAGAAGGAATGATTTTTTAAAAGAATTTATTTATTAGAAACATATTTCATATAGTTTGAGTGGACTATTTCATAGATAGTAGACCTCAGAAACAGAAAACAAAGCATTTATTCTGATTTTACCATAGTGCCTATAATCTTTTGCTTCCAGCTTCCAGTTGTTTTTACTGGGACTTGTTTCTAAGCTTTTTTCGTGTAGATAGAGATAATCTTTATTCTGGGAGATGTTTAGCCCTGCTGTCAAGGTAGGGCCTTCCTGAAGTCTCTGTTAAATGTTCCAGGGGCTCAATGAGGTTACTTTAGTCTTGTTTGGAACTCAGCTGTCTCAAAACTCTAAGAGCTCCCTGTAGCTGTTCTTTCCATGTTATTGTTGTTTCCCCAGAAGCCTGTTCTTTGCTTGGCCTCATGAAGTCTCAACATATGACTGCACAGCTTAGTGGATAACAGTAGTTGATGGTCTCTGAGAAATCACAGTGAAAAGAAAAGCAAACTAAGTGAAGCTTACAATTTTCTGAGCTGCTTGTTTGTCTGGAGGTACATTACCGCTCCAGCTTAGAGACAGAACAGAATGCAACAGAAAATAAGCACCTCACAAACAGATATCAGATAAGACATATCAGAATTCAGGGACATGGAGGAAGATGAAATTTGCAGAACAGAATAGAGAAAGAGACCCAGAGGAAAATTCCAGAAATTTGCATAAGGGTCCCTTAAGTTTTTATCACATACCAAGTGTAGAGGAGGAAAATAATTTCCCCTCTGCCCTTTTAGTTTCTTGGCTGAGGCCTCCCTGCAGTAAAAGACAGATTAACAAGCGAGAAAAAATTAATTATGTATGTATGTACTTATGGCATCCCCACAAAGATATGAGATCAAAATATTACTGAATGCAAGTTCATGTGCCTGAGGCTCAGTAAAGCCAAAAGATATAGAAGCGTCGGAGTTTGGAACAGAGGAAGATTTATTGCAGGGCCATGCAAGGAGAACAGATGGTTCGTGCTTAAAAAACCAAACTCTCTGAAGGGTTTCAGCAAAGCGTTTTTAAAGGCAAGGTGAGGGAGGGGTACCCCAGGGTATGTGATTGGCTGGTGCGCAGTTCTCTGGTTGGTTGATGGTGATTATCCCTATGTGCCAGGAGGTCTGGGGGCTACATGATCATGATCATCAAGTAGTAAATTTCTTTCATTTGGTAGAGGTTTTTAGCATCTGAAAAACTCAGGAAATATGCATGAAATACTATTATCTGGGTACTTCAGAGAGGAGCTACAGCAGAGGACATGGGGGAGGGGTCTGTCATGGGAAAAACCCATAGGATCCTGCTTGGTTACAAAATGGCTTATAAGCCATTGAGGCTAAGGAAAGGGATAGGGACCTGAGGCTTCAAAAGGAGGAAGGAAATTCATGGGAAAATGAGAAAAGGAAATGTTTGGTAAATAAAGGTTCCCCTGCTTTGCAGATAAGTCTCTCAGGTAAAAAAGTTATCTCTGGTAATAGCTCTCTTCCTTATAATCGTCCCCTTTCCAATGTAAATTTCCTTTACAAAAAGATAACTTCCACTCTCTTTTTAGAGCTTCTCCTCTGTCTGCAGTTTCTCAAAATAATCCATATGTCAAAGAGGCATATTTGGAGAAGGTATTTTTCTGCTACCCTACATAAACTATACAGCAAGAGTAAAGTGACCTCATTGAAACCTGGACGTTCAGTAAAGACTCCAGAAAGGCCCTACCTTGAAGCTAAGCTATTACCAGAACAAAGGTTACTCTATACCCATACTAAGAAAGCTTAGAAACAAGTCTTGAAAGGATCAAGTTGAATTATTATTAAATATATATATATTATAATTATATTTAAAAATTTATAAAAATTATAATTATAATATATATAATTAAATATATATATAAACTATCTGTCAGAACAACACTCTTTAAAGAATGTTTTTTAAAAAAGAAAGAAAACCCTAGACACTCAAAAACATAACATCTACAATGCACAACATTCAGTAAAATCTAACAGACATATAAGTAATCAGAAAAAGTCAATCAGTACCATAGAAACGTATCCATAAATGATGGATGATAAAAGTAGCAGACAATAACTTTAAAAGAGGTATATTATAAAGATGTTCAAGGAGTTAAAAGAACATCTGATTCATATCCAGGTCCCAAAAGTCCATTTGTAGAAAGAGACACATTAATCCTAAATATAATTGAATTACATATTCCTTTATGAAAACTCAAAGTACCTAGGAAAGTCAAAACAATTTTTGATTAAAAAAAAGTTTGAAGATTTACCCTATGTAATTTCAAGATGTACTGTAAAACAATGTCTGAAGAATCAAAATGATTAACTTAAAAGGAAAAAATGATAAATTACAATTTATCAAAAATTTTTAAATGTCTCCTTTTTAAAAGATACTGTGAAAGAAAGAAAAAAGAAAAGACAAACACTGGAAGACAGTATTTTCAGTACATGTATCTAATGAAGGCCTTAAATCCTGATATATAAAGAATCCTTACAAATAATAATAGAAAAACAAATGACCAAATAAAAATTACAAAATATTTGTACAGACACTTCACATAACAAAATTTAAATATGACCAATAAGCACATGAAAAGATATTTACTCTCATTGGTCATTAAGTAAATGCAAATTAAAACTAAAACCAGATTCCACAAACCCACTGGAATGAATACAGTTTAAAAGATTGACTGTGACAAGTGTTTATCATGATTTGGAACAACTTGAACGCTCATACACTGTGGTAAGATTGTAAAACAGTATATCTCAAATTAATCATATGTTTACCATACTACTTAGCAAACCTATTCCTAGATATTTACCCAAGGGAAATACAAACAGATGTCTATACAACAACTTGTACAGGAATCCTTATCAGTTTTATCAAGAGTATTCCTAAACTGGAAACAACCTAAATGCCCAGCAACATGTGGATGGTTAAACAAATGGTGGAATATTCAAACACTGTACCCAGCAACAGTGAACAAACTACTGGTAGGTGCAGCAACATGGATTAATTTCAAAAAAAATTAGTACTGAACAGAGAAAGCCAGACATATATAAAATGGCTACTGAATAATTCTATGTATATTAAGCCCTAGAAAATACAAATATATAGTAATAGGAAGTGGGTAAGTGGATACTTGAAACCATGAATTGAGAAAAGGTTGGAGATATGCTGTGAAAAGGAAAAAGTAACTTTTGGGGGGAGATGGAAGCATTCCATGCCTTGATTCAGGTAGCGGTTATACATTTGATGAACTCATTTGAACTACATATTCAACATTTTATTCTGTGTAAATTATACCTCAACAGTTGATTATTTAAAAGTGTGGAGTTTATAAGCAGGGGATTTGCATATAATATACATCAATAAATTAAAGTTATTGTTAATAATAGTAATTCATAAAAATTCATTGAGCAATTTCTCTGGTCTCTGCTAGCTATTGATCAGACACATATAAAACAGACTGTAGAAGGAACTAATTGAGCTCATTTTCTAACAGTTGAAACATGGGGGATAGTCATTGTGTTAAAAAAAAACACTCTAGCTGGTTCAGTGGTAGATTTAGGGTTTCTAAATTTTCATAGACATGCATGTATATTTTATTATTGTCTGGTAAAACATTAAGATATGCCCAAACTTAAGACACTTTATTTTAAAAGAGCATGATTTTGTGTTGTTTGATATTACCCATGGCTATTTTTCCCCATAAACAAAAATTCATTTTTGGTAGCTCTTTTTAGAGAAAAATAATTCATCAGACATAGAATGATACAAAATGTGAATTTTCTTTGCCATTACTTATATACAGGATTAAAAACAAACAGGTCAAGTTCAATTAATTCCTAATATCATTGCTTTGGTTCTTTAGGGACTGTTACTGAAATCATTATATTATTCTCTTTTTCAGACTTAAAATGGTGACACAGGAAATTGTCAAACCTGAGCCATTTTTATGAAACTCAAAAGCATGTATAAGGAAAAACAGCATAGCTTTAAGCACAGTTGGCTTCTTTCAGCATATCTCTTTCTGTTTATTACAGAACTCCTACAACAGACGTAGTCTTGGGGTTTGTTTCCAGATTGTGCAGTTTGTTCTGTTTCAGAACAGGAGCTCTTAAAGCTGGACAGCTGTTTCATGAATGCCTCTCCCTAGTCACAGGAGGATGCTGTGACCATATGGACAGATAAGCTAAGTCCCTTCACTGTTGAAAAAACAAGTAGCTGTGCATGACCTGTAGATGGAAATGTTTGTGCAGAGCATCACAAGAATATTTATGAATAGCAAGTGGTCTGGATGGTGTTGTATGTGGATTAAACAGAAAGAAGGGGAGAGAAAAGCTTTTTTTTTTAAAATGAAAAATATGTGAATCACAGTACTATGAGTTCTGCCCAGTTCTAACTCTTGAAGCCAGTGGTATCTCCCCCGCACATGGGAATGCTGGGGAGATGTATCCTAGGAGTTGCAGAAACAAGATGGGTATTTGTACCAGGCAGCTGCAGGTGATATAGCCAGGACGTTATCCAGGCTCATCACTGAAAGGACCAAGATCACATCAAGAGGAACAGGAAAGATGCTCAGTATCAAAGGATAAGTTATAGACAACAATTAAGTCACATGTCTTGGAGGATCAGAAAGAAGGAGTAAGGAAGTACATGAAAGACTTGAGAAAGTGATTCAGAACTATGATAATAAGTAGGGAATGTATAATACACTTCTCCTTTTATATAAAGTATTGCAGTTTGTTCAGGAAGATGTGGTTACTCAAAGAAGTTGTATGTTTTTGGACAATGTTAACATAATCCTATGAGTCTAATAGGAGAGACACATGAAGCAATTTTGTGGACAAGCTTTATAGCCGTACAGTAAGGAGGAAGGGAACAAAAGTTCTCCTTTACCTTATGAGCTAGTAAATCTGATGGAAAAGCAACATGTCCTGAGGGGCAACAGGCAGTGTGCAGCATCTACAATTGCATAAATAAAAGAGAGATTTTGTACAATTGAATTTGTGTGAGTTCACTGCTCTGTTCAACAACATCAGTGGGTTATCAGCAGAGATAACTTGAGAGTGATATTGTGTTTGCTGCCAAGTTGGTCTGGCCAAAAATCTCATAGTGTACCCCAAGGCAAAGGCCATGCTCAAAGGGCCAATTAAATTAAAAGTTTGGTCAAATGAATTAGATATTTGACTATGGATATTATGATAAACGAGGAGCACAAATTTATGTGTAGTCTAATAAAATAAGGTTAACCTTGGTGAATGAAACATGTTGCTCTCAGTTCAACACAGTGCCTCATTGTGAAGAGACGAAATAAGTTAAACAGACATAACTATCACAATGGATGTTAACTTGATGGTTATGCCATGAAGCCTTGTCAAGAGCAGATTGTAGTCATATCGTTTTCATATTTAACTTACACAAGTTCAACTGTACAAAATCTCTCTCTCTTTAATTTATTCAATTGTAGATGCTGCAAAACCATATTTTGAATATGAACTCTTTCTATGTCATGAATTACAGTACATATTTTACTTTTATACACATTTTACTAACCAGAGTTTTCTCCTCTAGAATCAGGATTGAATCATTATATTCTTTTACGGGGGTTAAGAAAATTTTAGAAAAAAACTTTGATGATATAAGGGATTTTTTCCTTCAATCTCTAACTTTAGGAACCAACCCTTGCAAAAGAGAGAACTTCAGTCTAATGAGAGAGAAGCTCATTCAGCAATTTAGGAAGATACAGAGAATGCACAAGAACTGCACACTGGCAAAGAGTATGAGAGTTTTTAGGTTTATCCTGGGGTCTCATGGACTGAGGCTGATGAGTGACCTATATATTGGTTATCTCCTCAGACTTTTATCTTTCACTCATTCATGTATATCCTTAAGTACGTATCATGTGCCAAGCCACTCTGGCGGCTGGAGATACAATATTCCCCTGCATTCTTGAATGGAGACATATATTAAATAAAAAGAAAGATCAAACAACACGAAGTACTATGATGAGAAATAAAGGAGATACAGGGAATTCCCTGGCAGTCCTGTGGTTAGGACTCTGTGCTTCCACCTCAGGGGGCATGGTTTTGATTCCTTTTCTGGGAACTAAGATCCTGCAAGCCACATGTTGCAGCCAACAAAAACAACAAAAGAATGATGTTTCCATATTGGAGATACAGTGTGGCAGGATGGTTGGCCAGAGAAGACGTTCTCAGAAGATCATATCTGAGCTGAGATCTGAATAAAGTGAAGAAAAGAGGCACTTAACTATCTCCAGGGAAGGGTATTCCAAGCAAAAGATTCACAAGTGCAAAAACCCTGGCGTGGAAACATTTTCTGTAGGTTTACAGAATGACAAGGAAGGCCCATGTGGCCTTCATACAATGGGTAACGAGCAGATGGGCAGAAACTGAGTTTAGGGGGAGTCAGAGGCCATAAAGTCAGCAACCATGTAGTATGGGTCAAATTGAGTCCCCTCCACCAAAAAAGAGATATGTTGGAGACCAAATCTCCAGTATCACAGAATGTGCCTTATTTGGAAATAGGGGCACTGCCAGTGTAATTGGTTAAGATGAAGTCAAAATTGAGTAAGGTGGGTCAATAATCCATTATGATAGGTGCCTTTATAAGGAGACATCCGTGTGAAGATGCAGAGACACACAAGTGAATATCAGTGATGGCAAAGGCAGAGACAGGAGTCACGCAGCTGTAAACCAAGAAACACCAAAGATTGCCACAACCAATCTGAAGCTAAAAAGAGGAAAGGAAGGATTCACCTACAGGTTTCAGAGGAAGATTGCCTGGCCCTGCCAGCACATTGATTTCTGACTTCTAGCCTGCAGACCCCTGTAACCTCTGTTGTTTTAATTTACCCGGTTTGTGGAACTTTGTTACAGCAGCCCTAGGAAACGAATGCAGTAACTTTGCTGTTTGGGGGGGGGGGGGTTTAATTTTGCTTTTGTTTTTTAATAGACTTTACATTTTAGAGAAGTTTTTGTTTCAAAGCAAAATCAGGTGGGAAAGTACACAGTATCCATATGTCCTCTGCTCCACACACCCATAGCCTCCTACCCCATCAAACCTAAAAACTCTCATACTCTTTGCCAGTATGCAGTTCTTGTGCATTCTCTGTATCTTCCTTCGTTGCTGACCAAGTTTCTCTCTCATTTTGTGCCCACCAAAGAGGCACATGTGTTACAACTGACGAACCTACATTGACACATCACTATTATCTAAAGTCCATAGTTTACCCCAGGGTTCACTCTTGATATTGTACATTCTATGGATTTTGACAAATGTATAATGACATGTATCCACCATTGCAGTATCACACGGAGTGGTGAGTAGTTTCACTAACCTAAAATCTTCTGTCATCTGCCTCTTCATCCTTTTCTCCTCCAGCAGCCCTGTAGACCACTGTTCTTTCTACTGTTTCCATAGTTTTGCCTTTTTCAGAATGTCAGATAGTTGGCATCACAAAGAATATAGCTTTTATAGATTGAAGTGTGTTCTTCCAGAATTCACGTTTTGAAGCGAATCCAAAATCCTCACCCCTATTTTCACAATATTTGAATATGAAGCCTTTAAGGAAGTAATTTAGATGAAATGAGGTCATAGCACTGGGGCATAATACAAGATAATTGGTGTCCTTATGAGAAGAGAAAGCTGCACCAGGGATGTGTGTGCACAGAGGAAAGGACAGGGAGTACACAGCAAGAAAGTAGCCCTCTCCAAGCCAAAAAGAGAGGCCTCAGGAGAAACCAAACCTCTGACACCTTGATCTTGGACTTTCAGTCTCTAGAAAGGTGAAAAAGATTTATGTTTAAGCCACCAAGTCTGTGGCATTTCATTACAGCAGCCCTGGCAGGCAAATATAATGTAGCATTTTCAGATTGGCTTCTTTCACTTGGCAGTCTGCATTTAAGGTTCTTCTATGTCTTTTTGTGGCTTGATAGCTCATGTATTTTAGTGCTGAATAATATTCCATTGTCTGCATGTGCCACAGTTTGTTTATCTGTTCCTCTTTTGAAGGGCATCTTAGTTACTTCCAAATTTTGACAATTATGAATAAAGCTGCTACAAAGATTCATGTGCAGACTTTTGGTGTGAACATAAGTTTCAAGTCATTTGGGTCAATACCAAAGAGCACAATTGCTGGGTCTTATGGTAAGAGTATGTTTAGGTTTATAAAAAATTGCTGCTGTCTTCCAAAGTGGTGATGCCATTTTGCTTTCCCACCAGTAATGAATGAGAATTCTTGTTGCTCCATATCCTCACCAGGAATTGGTGCTGTCAGTGTTTTGGATTTCAGTCATTGTCATAGAAATGTAGTGGTACTTCACTGTTTTGATTTGCAATCCTCTAATGATATATAATGTTGAGGATCTTTTCATATATTTATTTAGTATTTGTATATTTTCCTTGGTGAGGTGTTACCTTTTTGTATTTTTTATGCTATATATGATGGAAATATATTGGAGAGGTTTTAGAAAGGAGAAACATGATCTTATTTCTACCTTAAAGATATAATTTTGACTAATGTATGGCAAAATAACCTGTGAAGGGAGAGAGGACACAAGCAATGGTACAGAAACTAGTTTGCCAATTTGGAGGCTATTTCTGCAGTTCAGATGTCTTGCTTAAAATAATAGGATTGGAAATGAGGAGAAGTGTTCCCCTTGTGTACAAATACAAATATGTATTTTTCATATAAAAGATGATTGCTTCTAACCATTTCACACACACACACACACACAAATGCACACTAGAATTTTCTATTGGATAAGATGTGTCAGGTGAGAGAAAGAAAGCAGTCAAAGATAATGGATGACTAAGATTTTGGTCTAAACAACTGGGTCATTGTTGGTGCTATTTGCTGTGTTGTAAAACAATGTTGTAGGAGCAGGTTTAAGAGTGAAAATCAACATGATTTATTTGAGTTTTGACTCACTTCTTAATTTTCACCTCCAGGTTGGTGTTACTTAGGAAACATGCGTTACAAATGTACTTGCTTATCATAACTGAGAATTAAAGAGTAGTTTATGCAAATTTATCTAAATAATGTCTCATACTGGTTTATATTTTTACATTCAGGACATGGACATAGGAAACACTATTTTTAACAACAAGATTATTAATATTGTTGGTTGCATAAATGTTCATTCATAATCAATTTCCATAACTGGTTTTTGCAACAATAGCACTTTTGAAGCTTGGGACTGGATAAATATGGTTGTGGGGGACTGTCCTATGCTTTGTTGGATATTTAGCAGCATCTCTGACCTCTGCTTTCTAGATGCCAGAAGAACCTTTCACCCCAGTTGTTGACAATCAAAATTATCTCCAGACATTATCAAATGCCCTTAGGGTAAAGGCAAGATCATCCTGTCTGACAGCTGCTGATCTACAGTAAGGATGGGATCATTTATAGGTTATTATAAAACTGTGGTTTTCAATTTGTGTTAAAAGGGATTCTAAAATGCTGAGGAACTGCTTTGAGAAGGAAGGAAACACTGACTGGGTGGGCAGAATTTTAAGGTAGAACAATTAAGTATTAATTTATTTCACATGTTATTCTTCCAGGTAGGATTTTATTTCAAGAAAATGTTTCACACACAGCTAAAGCATTAAAAGAAAAAAACAAAAAAAAACTGTGAGAAATCATATAAGGCCAAAAATCACATATAAATCATCCAATTTATTTGTGTCCACAAAACAAAAAACAAAAGAAAAAATAGAATTTAAGGGGGAAAACACAAATACAAACTAAACTTCCGATATTTATCTTATCTAGTAAAAGCAAGAATTAACTCTTTTTAGTTCCATGTATTTCAGATGTTATGTCAGTCTGTGGGTGGAAAACCATAATCAAAGAAGAAATGCAAACTTTTCTGCTTTGAGCATAAATGTGAAAAGATAATGATAGTTATATTTCTAGTATCATTATAACAGAAATTACATTTGACCAAAAAACGGATCATAAATTGAAATAGAAAATGGTCTTAGTCAGATGAGATTTTTAAGAGAAGCTAGAGATTTTGAAAATAATGAAAGAAATTACCTATGAGAGAGGCTTAAATAAAAAAAGAAATATATAGTGAAATTTAAAATGCTATCTCAGGATTTGATTAAGCTCAAAAAAATTCAAAGGATAAGAAATTTTAAAACAGTGTGTATGGCTTTGGGGGCAGGGGAGAAGTACAGAGTGTATTTTCAATGTTACTTTAGGAGAATAGATTTTATTAAAATATGAAAAAAATGAATTGTGATATTCATGTATAGCCAAAATAAAGGAACAAAAATAAAGACTTATTAGGATACACCTCCTGTTAACAGAACTATATGCTACATTATCACAGATTATAGGGTTTAATTTATGGATTCATTGGAAATAAGAGGAACTAGGAGCCTCATGGTGAAAAGGACATTGTTTACTGCCTTTTTGGATGCTATATAGCTCAGTTGCTAGTATCTTAGCAACATATTAGCAGTTCTAGAATTTGCCATGCCCATGATTCAGATCGCCCATCTATGCTTCTCTAGGTTCTTCAAAATATACTATTACACACAACATTGTATTCTCCACATCACAGCTTTTGATTTTCTATATTTCTATTGCTTCATGTATTGTGCTTATTTTAGTCTTTGTGTCTTCACAAAAACTATTAGGTTGAATTGCTCAGAAAAATTATATATACAGTGGGTTTTATCAAGCGACTCTGGTGAACAGCAGAGCTACCCAGTCATACAAAAAACTTTTCAGCCTTGAGAGTGGGCAAGCACCCTAGATTGATTAAGGTGTGTTTAGTGTGCAGTTTCACATGGGCAAAGTATGGTTCATGCATATAATTTTCACTAGAACCATGTGGTAATACTCAGACTTCTCAGAAGAAGGTGAAGAAAGTGGAAGCCTTTAGTCCCACCCATTAGTCCACTAAATTCTATTAGCAAGAAAAAGAAAGAAAAAGATGATCTCTCATTATCATCCTTATAAGGAAATCCTACTCAAAATAAAAATAAATGGAAGCTACTCCAGAGGTTTGAATTATTCCCATCTGGAACAAGAATATTAGGTAATGGGGCTTCCCTGGTGGCGCAGTGGTTGAGAGTCTGCCTGCGGATGCAGGGGACACGGGTTTGTGCCCCGGTCCGGGAAGATCCCACATGCCGTGGAGTGGCTAGGCCTGTGAGCCATGGCCGCTGAGCCTGCACGTCCGGACACTGTGCTCTGCAATGGGAGAGGCCGCAACAGTGAGAGGCCCGTGTACCGCAAAAAAAAAAAAAAAAAAATTAGGTAATTAGTCACAATGTCATATGTTGCATTTTTATTTATTTTTTTTTTTTTATTTTTTTATTTTTTTTGTGGTACGCGGGCTTCTCACTGTTGTGGCCTCTCCCGTTGCGGGGCACAGGCTCCGGACGCGCAGGCTCAGCGGCCATGGCTCACGGGCCCAGCCGCTCCGCGGCATGTGGGATCTTCCCGGACCGGGGCACGAACCCGTATCCCCTGCATCGGCAGGCGGATTCTCAACCACTGCGCCACCAGGGAAGCCCCATATGTTGCATTTTTAAAGAGCTTTGTTGAGATACAATTCACATATCATACAATTCATTTTCTAAAGTGTATAATTCAGTGATTTTTTTCTTTTTTCATTTTTGGTGTATTCACAGAGCTGTGCAACCTTCACCATTATTTAATTTCAGATTTTCTTCACTTGAAAAAGAAATCCTTTTTTCCTTTTTCATGTTAGAGGTTACACATTAGCAACTACCTTCCACTCTCCCTTTCCCCTTCATTTCCTAGAACTACCAATCCACTTTTCATCACTATGAATTTGCTTATTTTGGAAATATAAGTTGAAACAGATGGCGTGGACTTTTGTGACTGTGAAATTTCTTATTAAATATGTTTTTATGAGGATGGCAGCATGAAATAGAATGGTGACTGGTTTCTTTCATTTAGCATAATGTTTTCAAGATTCATCCATGTTGTAGCATATATCAGCACTTTTTTTAAAATTTTTATTTATTTTTTTATACAGCATGTTCTTATTAGTCATCAATTTTATACACATCAGTGTATACATGTCAATGCCAATCTCCCATTTCATCCCACCACCACCACTCCTGTCCCTTTCCCCCCTTGGTGTCCATAGGTTGTCCTCTACATCTTTGTCTCAATTTCTGCAATGCAAACCGGTTCATCTATACATTTTTCTAGGTTCCACATATATGCGTTAATACACAATATTTGTTTTTCTCTTTCTGACTTACTTCACCCTATAGGACAGTCTCTAGATACATCCACATCTCTACAAATGACCCAATTTCGTTCCTTTTTATGGCTGAGTAATACTCCATTGTACATATGTACCACATCTTCTTTATCCATTCATCTGTCGATGGGCATTTAGGTTGTTTCCATAACATGGCTATTGTTAATAGTGCTGCAATGAATATTGGGAGGGGTGTATGTGTCTTTTTGAATTATGGTTTTCTCTGGGTATATGCCCAGTAGTGGGATTGCTGGGTCATATGCTAATTCTATTTTTAGTTTTTTTAAGGAACCTCCATACTGTTCTCCATAGTGGCTGTATGAATTTATATTCCCACCAACAGTGCAAGAGGGTTCCCTTTCCTCCACTCTCTCTCCAGCATTTATTGTTTGTAGATTTTCTGATGATGCCCATTCTAACTGGTGTGAGGTGATACCTCATTGTAGTTATGATTTGAATTTCTCTAATAATTAGTGATGTTGAGCAGTTTTTCATGTGCTTCTTGGCCATCTGTATGTCTTCTTTGGAGAAAAGTCTATTTAAATCTTCTGCCCATTTTTGGATTGGGTTGTTTGTTTTTTTAATATTGAGCTGCATAACCTGTTTCTATATTTTGGAGATTAATCCTTTGTATGTTGATTCATTTGCAAATATTTTCTCCCATTCTGAGGGCTGTCTTTTCCTCTTGTTTATGGTTTCCTTTGCTGTGCAAAAGCTTTTAAGTTTCATTATGTCCAATTTGTTTATTTTAGTTTTATTTCCATTTCTCTGGGAGGTGGGTCAAAAAAGATCTTGCTGTGCTTTATGTCAATGAGTGTTCTTTCTATGTTTTCCTCTAAGAGTTTTACAGTGTCCAGTCTTATATATAGATCTCTAATCCATTTTGAGTTTAATTTTGTGTATGGTGTTAGGGAGTGTTCTAATTTCATTCTTTTACATGTAGCTGTCCAGTTTTCCCAGCACCACTTATCAAAGAGACTGTCTTTTCTCCATTGTATATCCTTGACTCCTTTATCATAGATTAGTTGACCATAGGTGTGTTGGTTTGTCTCTGGGCTTTCTATCCTGTTCCATTGATCTGTATTTCTGTTTTTGTGCCAGTACCATATTATCTTGATTACTGTAGCTTTGTAGTACAGACTGAAGTCAGGAAGCGTAATTCCTCCAGCTCCTTTTTTACCCCTCAAGATTGCTTTGGCTATTAGGGGTCTTTTGTGTCTCCATACAAATTTTAAGATTTTTTGGTTCTAGTTCTGTAAAACATGCCATTGGTAATTTGATAGGGATTACATTGAATCTGTAGATTGATTTGGGTAGTATATTCATTTTCACAATATTGCCTCTTCCAATCCAAGAACACGGTATATCTCTCTATCTGTTGGTATCATCTTTAATTTCTTTGTCTTTAATGTCTTACAGTTTTCTGCATACAGGTCTTTTGTCTCCCTAGTGAGGTTTATTCCTAGATATTTTATTCTTTGTTGCAATGGTAGAGGGAGTGTTCCCTTAATTTCTCTTTCAGATTTTTCATCATTAGTGTATAGGAATGTAAGAGATTTCTGTGCATTAATTTTGTATCCTGGTACTTCACCAAATTGATTGATTAGCTCTAGTAGTTTTCTGGTGGCATCTTTAGAATTCTCGATGTATAGTATCATGTCATCTGCAAACAGTTACAGTTTTCCTTTTTCTTTTCCAATATGTATTCCTTTTATTTCTTTTTCATCTCTGATTGGCATGGCTAGGAGTTCCAAAACTATGTTGAATGATAATGCTGAGAGTAGACATCCTTGTCTTGTTCTGATTTTAGAGGAAATGCTTTCAGTTTTTCACCATTGAGAATGATGTTTGTTGTGGGTCTGTCATATATGGCTTTTATTATGTTGACGTAGGTTCCCTCTATGCCCACTTTCTGGAGAGGTTTTGTCATAAATGGGTGTTGAATTGTGTCAAAACCTTTTCCTGCATCTATTGAGATGATCATATGGTTTTTATTCTTCAATATGTTAATACAGTGTGTCACATTGATTGATTTGCATATATTGAAGATTCCTTGCATCCCTGGGATAAATCTCACTTGATCATGGTGTATGATCCTTTTTCTGTGTTGTTGGATTCTGTTTGCTAGTATTTTGTTGAGCATTTGTGCGCCTATTTTCATCAGTGATATTGGTCTGTAATTTTCTTTTTTTGTAGTATCTTTTTTCTAGTTTTGGTATCAGGGTGATGGTGGCCTCATAGAATGAGTTTGGGAGTGTTCCCTCCTCTGCAATTTTTTGGAAGAGTTTGAGAAGAATGGGTGTTAGCTCTTCTCTAAATATTTGATTGAATTCGCCTGTGAAGCCATCTGGTGATGTACTTTTGTTTGTTGGAAGAGTTTTAATTACACTTTCAATTTCATTACTTGTGATTGGTCTGTTCATATTTTCTATTTCTTCTTGATTCAGTCTTGGAAGATTATACCTTTCTAAGAATTTGTCCATTTCTTCCAGATTGTCCATTTATTGGCATAGAGTTGCCTGTAGTAGTCTCTTGGGATGCTTTGTATTTCTGCGGTGTCTGTTGTAAGTTCTCCTGTTTAATTTTTAATTTTATTGATTTGAGTTCCCTCTCTCTTTTTCTTGATGAATCTGACTAATAGTTTATCAACTTTGTTTATCTTCTCAAAGAACCAGCTTTTAGTTTTATTGATCTTTGCTATTGTTTTATTTGTTTCTATTTCATTTATTTCTGCTCTGATCTTTATGATTTCTTTCCTGCTTCTGACATTGGCTTTTGTTTATTCTTCTTTCTCTAGTTCCTATAGGTGTAAGTTTAGATTGTTTATTTGAGATTTTTCTTGTTTCTTGAGGTAGGCTTGTATAGCTATAATCTTCCCTGTTAGAACTGCTTTTGCTGCATCCCATAGGTTTTGGATCATTGTGTTTTCATTGCCATTTGTCTCTAGGTGTTTTTTGATTTCCTCTTTGATTTCTTCAGTGATCTCTTGGTTATTTAGTAACATATTGTTTAGCCTCCATGTGTTTGTGTTTTTTATGTTTTTTTCCATCTAATTGATTTCTAATACCATAACGTTGTGGTCAGAAAAGATGCTTGATATGATTTCAATTTTCTTAAATTTACTGAGGCTTGATTTGTGGCCCAAGATGTGAATTATCCTGGAGAATGTTCCATATGCACTTGAGAAGAAAGTGTATTTTGCTATTTTTGGATGGATTTTCCTATAAATATCAATTAAATCTATCTAGTCTACTGTGTCATTTAAAACTTCTGTTTCCTTATTAATTTTCTGTTTGGATATCTGTCCATTAGTGTAAGTGAGGTGTTAAAGTCTGCCACTAGTATTGTGTTATTGTCAATTTCCTCTTATAGCTGTTAGCAGTTGCTTTATGTATTGAGGTGCTCCTGTGTCAGGTGCATATATATTTATAATTGTTATATCTTTTTCTTGGATTGATCCCTTGATCATTATGTAGTGTCCTTCCTTGTCTCTATAACATTCTTTATTTTAAAGTCTATTTTATCTGATATGGGTTTTGATGCTCCAGCTTTCTTTTGATTTCCATTTGTATTGAATATATTTTTCCATCTCCTCATTTTCAGTCTGTATGTGTCCCTAGGTCTGAAATGGGTCTGCTGTAGACAGTGTATATATACGTCTTGTTTTTGTATCCATTCAGCATGTGTCTTTTGGTTGGAGCATTTAATCCTTTCACATTTAAGGTAATTATCAATATGTACGTTCCTATGATCATTTTCTTAGTTGTTTTGGGTTTGTTTTTGTAGGTCCTTTTCTTCTCTTGTGTTTCCCACTTGGAGAAGTTCCTTTAGCATTTGTTGTATAGCTGATTTGGTGGTGCTGAATTCCCTTAGTTTTTGCTTGTCTGTAAAGCTTTTGATTTCTCCATCGAATTTGAATGAGAACCTTGCCGGGTAGAATAATCTTGTTTGTAGGTTTTTCCCTTTCATCACTTTAAGTGTATCATGCCACTCCCTGCTGGCTTGTATAGTTTCTGCTGAGAAATCAGCTGTTAACCCTATGGGAGTTCCCTTGTATGTTATTTGTCATTTTTCCCTTGCTACTTTCAATAATTTTTCTTTGTCTTTAATTTTTGCCAATTTGATTACTATGTGTCTCAGCGTATTTCTCCTTGTGTTTATCCTGCCTGGGACTCTCTGTGCTTCCTGGACTTGGGTGGTTCTTTCCTTTCTCATGTTAGGGAAGTTTTCGACTATAATCTCTTCAAATATTTTCTTGGGTACTTTCTCTCTCTCTTCTCCTTCTGGGACCGCTGTAATGTGAATGCTGTTGCATTTAATGTTGTACCAGAGGTCTATTAGGCTGTCTTCATTTCTTTTCATTCTTTTTTCTTTATTCTGTTCTGTAGCAGTGAATTCCATCATTCTGTCTTCCAGGTCACTTATCCATTCTTCTGCCTCAGTTATTCTGCTATTGATTCCTTCTAGTGTAATTTTCATTTCAGTTACTGTATTGTTCATCTCTGTTTGTTCTTTAATTCTTTTAGGTCTTTGTTAAACATTTCTCACATCTTCTCTATTTTTGCCTCCTTTCTTTTTCTGAGGTCCTGGATCATCTTCACTATCATTCTTCTGAATTCTTTTTCTGAAAAGTTTCCTATCTCCACTTCAGTTATTTGTTTTTCTGGGTTTTTATCTTGTTCCTTTATCTGATACATAGCCCTCTGCCTTTTCATGTTGTCTATCTTTTTGTGAATGTGCTTTTTGTTCCACAGGCTACAGAATTGTAATTCCTCTTGCTTCTGCTTTCTGCCCTCTGGTGGATTTTTTTTTTTTAATTGGGTTATGTTGCTTTACAATGTTGTGTTAGTTTCTGCTGCACAGCAAAGTGAATCAGCTATATGTATACATATATCCACACTTTTTGTATTTCCTTCCCATTTAGGTAACCATAGAGCACTGAGTTGAGTTCCCAGTGCTATACAGCTGGTTCTGGTTAGTTATCTATTTTCTACATAGTAATGTGTATATGTCAAACCCAGTCTCCCAGTTCATCCCACCCCCTCTTTTCTGCCATGGTGTCTATACTTTTATTCTGTACATCTGTGTCTCTGTTTCTGCTTTGCAAATATAATGCTTTGCATCCATACCATTCTTCTAGATTCTACATGTATGCATTAATAAATGATATTTGTTTTTATATTTCTGACTTACTTCACTCTGTATGACAGTCTCTAGGTCCATCCATGTCTCTATAAATGACCCAATTTCATTCCTTTTAATGGCTAAGTAATATTCCATTGTGTATATGTACTACATCTTTATCCATTCATCTGTCAATGGACATTTAGGTTGCTTCCGTGTCCTGCTAATATCATCATATGTATATATCTTACTTTTTATTCATTAGTTAATAGATATTTGGATTGTTTTCATTTTTATTAGCATTAATAATGCTGCTATAAATATTTATGTTCAAGTTATTAAGTAAAAGTATGTTTCTATCAATTTGAGGTATACATCTACAAATGGAATTGCTTTGTCTTATGTTTACCATTTTGAAGAATGGCTAAAATGTTTTCCAAAGCAACTATACCATCTTACAATTACATCAGCAAAGTATAAGTGTTCCATTTTCTCTATTTCCTGCCAATATTCATTGTATTTTTCTTTTTTATTCCTTCTAGTTCATGTGAAGTGGTATCTCATTGTTGTCTTGATTTGCATTTCCCTAATGACTAATGATTTTGAGCATCATTTCATATGCTTACTGGCCATTCATATATCTTCCTTGAATAAATATCTAATGTCCTTTGCTAAATTTTAAATTGGGTTATATTTCTTTCTCTTGTTGAGTTGTATGTATGTATGTTAAATATAACTGACAACATTATGACATGAAACAGACATTATAAATGATTTTACAATTTTTTCAGAAAGTATTAATTCAATTTGTGTCAGTATTCTCTCAAATATAGTAAAGACACAGGTAAATTAGAAAGAAAAATGGCAGCATTTTAAATAAAGCAGTCAAATGACTAAGATATATAGTCTTTGGAAGTATTTGTATTTTTAATGTTAACTCTCCTATTAAATATGTTTTTATGAATATGGCAATGTTAAATAAAATGGTGGTGTCTCATATAATCCTATAATCAATAATTTATAAAATCAATATCTTGAATAATTTCAGGATAAAAACAGTTATTCTATTTTTAGGATGCATAGGAGCAAAGATAACTTATTTATTTATTTATTCACTCATTAATGTATGTTCCACCTCATATATATATGCTAGATACCAAGAAGTATTTCTGGATACAACATTGAATAAAACAGACAAAAATCCTTGCATGGGAGACAGACAATAAATAAAATACATAAGAGATGGAACAATCCATGTGGATATCTAGGGTAGAGGGAATGCAAATACCAGGGTACCAATACAGTGACAGTCCTGTTTGAAGCATAGTAAAAAAGGGCACTCTGGCTAAAGTGGAGTGAATGAGAAAGAAAGTCATTAGAAGGTGAGATCTGAGAGGTGAGAGGGTGCTCAGTTATACTGAAGTTTGTGGATAAGGTTTTTTTATTCCATATGAGAGGTAAAGTCCTTGAAGGGTTTTGAGAGGGCTTATAATATGGTAATATCTTTTAAAGCATTACTCTGCATATCGTTTTGAAAGTAGACAATGCTAGGAAATCAAGCTTAAGTAAAAACTGAAAATAATACCATTATCATGACTTGAATTATAAATGGAATAGCTATAGTAGGAGGATACAATAAAGTCATTTATGAAAAATAAATAGTGCAGCCCCAAAACTAAAAGACAAATTATAAATAGTAGTAATTTTCTCAGAAAAAATTGAAAAATCAGTTGCATTATATTATTTTATAAATTATTGTTTAAAATAACCTAGATATAACCAGGCTTACTGAATTAGGATATCTGGGGTAGGCTTTGGAGCTAAGCACATGTTTTTAGAAAATGCTCCACAGGTGTTTCTGATACATGATACTTATTCAGAACTGTATCCACAAATTTATAACAAGAATTAGTTATTCACAACAAAATATTCCATGTAATAGCACTTTCATGCCAGCAACATTTTAGAAACTCACACAAAACATTTTGTTAACAATCTTTGCAAAACTCTTCACTGAATTCAAGTTGTTATGAATCTGTATCTCTCTAGTCCACTGGCCTAATTTATGCCACAATGAAAATGGAAAGACAATTACTTTAGTATGATTTGCACCATGTGAATTCATGTTGGAGCCCAGTGATCAAACAATATAATTGTGAAATGTTCACAAACCATCTGCTACATAAGCTGTTTCAGAATTTTGCCAAAGACACATGTCAAACGTTTTGGCTAACTGATATGTAGTTTTAGAATCCCCTTATTTCCCATTTTAGAAAATTGCAATAATATTTGTCCTCATTCTTTTGGCACGTCCTCTCTTTGCTGTGATTTCTCTCATTGACTATTGTTCTGAAAGTACACGTGGAAGAGTCTTCTGTACTTCTGATTTGTAGACACAAATTCTCTTGTAAATATTACATTTTTTTTCACGTATTTCCCCCCAACTTCTGCATCAATATTTTTGATTAGTTTTTAAATATACTTTACCATTGCTTACAATTTGATTACAATTTTTCTGGAATGTGATGAAAGAAATTAGAGAGAAGCAGGAGCATGCCCTTTGTCAGCAATTTATACTTCATTATTTGTTTACTCAGTGATGTCCATTTGCTTACTCTAAAATCTATTCCATTTTAAAATTTATTTTTGCCTTATTAACACCAGCCATTTCTTCCATGACTAGTTTAGAAATGTCCTATTAATATTTTAATCTTTCTAATTTTTCTCAAGTTATTTAAATTATGATCTCATAGAATTTGAATGCTGATGGTGGATTTTCAGATAACAACCCTCAGAGGAGTACAATCATCAACAAAACCAACTTTTTTATTGATGGTTGTTAGATTCCAGGTATATATTTAGCATTATCTTCTCTAATATTTAGGAGATTGGAACTACTTCAATATGTTATGTAAATGTCCAAGAGATGTGCAGTTATAAGATATAGAGATGATTTCTCATTTCTTGTTTTTCTTTTTTGTTGGGTTTGTTTGTTTTTTTAATTGATACTTATTTTTTTAGCACAATTTTAGGTTCAGAGGAAAATTGAGAAGAAAGTACAGAGAACTCCCATAAGCTCCTCTCCTCTTTCCCCAGTCTCCCCTATTATTAACATCTTGCATTTGTGTAGTACATTTGTTACAGTCAAAGAACCAATATTGAATCAATATCATTAAATAAGTTCATAGTTTGCATTGTTTACTTTTCATGGTGAAAATTTTATGGTTTTTGAAAAATGTATAGTGACATATATACACTATTATAGTAGCATACAGAATAGTTTCACTGCCCTAAAAAATCCCCTGTGCTCCACCTACCTATCCATCCTTCTCTCCTCTTGAGCCTCTGGCCACCATTTATCTTTTTACTATCTCCATAGTTTTGCTTTTTTCAGAATGTCATATAATGAGAATCACGCAGTACATAGCATTTTCAAATTGCCTTGTTTCACTTAACAATGGGCATTTAAGTTTCCTCCATGTACTTTCATGGCTTGATAGCTCATTTCTTTTTAGTGTTGAATAATATACCAATGTATAAAAGTACCACAGTTTGTTTATCCATTCATCCATTGAAGGACATCTTGGTTGCTTCCGAGTTTTGACAGTTATGAGTAAAGCTGCTATAAACATTCATAATGTGCAGGTTTTTGTGTAGATGTGAGTTTTATACTCTTTCGAGTAAATAACAAGTAGCTTATTTGTTGGATTGTATGGTAAGAATATGTTAACTTTGCCAGACTGTCTTCCAAAGTGTCTGTATCATTTTTCATTGCCATCAGGAATGAATGAGAGTTCCTATGGTTTCATATCCTTGTCACTATTTGGTGTTTTCAGTGTTTGAGATTTTGGCCATTCTAAAGGATGTGTAATGGTATCTCATTGTTGTTTTGATTTTGAATCCACTAATTATGTACGATGTTGAGCAGATTTTCATATGTTAATTTTCCATTTGTATATCTTCCTTGATGAGGTATCTGTTCATATCTTTTGCCCATATTTTAATTGATTTGTGTGTTTTCTTATTATTGAGTTCTAAAGGTTATTTTTATTGGCTATTCTGGGTACTAGGTACTCTTTTACACACCTTACATATGCTATCTCAGTTACCTGAAGTCTTAGTATTTTTTATTAACATTTACCAATTTGAATTTAGATGTATTAATAAGTAGAATATCTTTACTCTTAGCAAATTTTCCCGTCAATTATCGAAGATAATTTTTGTCACCTTTGCATGTGTGATTTCTCTCACATTTAAGACTATTATAAAATCCTCTTTATATTAAAATCACTGGTAAGTCATGTCAAATGAAAATTTCAAATTAAGAAATACTTTCAAAGAGATATACTTGTCTAGTCATTTAAATTAGTATAACAATTTATTACCAAGTGGCAAACATTGTCAAATAAACAAGTATTTTTTAACATCTTATAAATGCGGGACACTAGATTTTTTTAAGTACAACTTTCTTTCAGAGAACTGAGGCTGTAGAGCATGAAGAAAAACAACTACCTTATAGGTATCATAGGTGTTTTTTCCTTTAAAAATGGTTTCATGTTGGAAATTCTGGGAAGCATTTTTTCCTTCAGATTAAATCACCTCCATTTATTTTATTTTATTATTTTCCCACATTAACCTCAAACATAACTTTCTGCCTAAAGCCAACCAGAAATTTAATAAATTCTGCACTCATGGAGTATGAAAGAAATTTTCTCCAATATAATATTTTCTGTGGAAGAAAATAGCCTTTGAGAAAAGCAGCTGTTAACTCTAAAGATAGAGAAAAAAAGATCTATAAATATATGTGTTTATTTATTTATTTTGAATCCTGGTTTCATTTCTTTCTATTTGTTGAAAACATGATCCAGGGCTTATATAATAAAATCAGTAGAAATGAAACTGAGTAATTACCTAAACTTAGTTGTAAATTATACTTCTTATAACAGTTTTTATTTTACCTGAAGCAACTTTCTTATATGTAGTAAATAATATTTGCCAAAATCAATAAGGAACAATTTTGTTTTTTTAAACTGATTCATAAAAATATTTTAGCTATGATTAAGTGTGTTAATTAAATGGTAAAGTAAAAAATGAACCAAAACGTTGCATAAATAAAACTGCTTTTTTTTCTCACCTTCTCAGTTCTCATTAAAGGCAACATGAGATTAACATAAAGAAACTGGAGTACATTTGTCAAAATAGAGAGATAATGTTAGCTTTCTTAGTACAATATGAATATTCGTTGGTAGACAGAGCTCTGATTTCCATCTTCCTTTTTTGCTTTAAGTGTCATTTCTATGCTGATAACCCTTAAATGTATTTCCTGACTTGGGAAATATACTCTAAACTCCAGACTTGTACTTTCCACTGCTTTGAAATTTATTGTTGGACATCTCACTGGTATTTTAAACTGAAATTGCTTCTCTGCTTCCACTTGCCTACAGTCTCTTTCTACCCAGTTTCATTTCTACTTTCCACTTCCGCATCACACTCTGAAATCAATCCATCAGGTTTTTTTTCCTACGCTCACAATATATCTTGAGTCTTTCCAATTATCAACCTCCAATTTTGCTTCCTAACAATTCATCACCAGAGAGTTCCCAGGTGACATTTTTTTAATACTGAATATTGTGTCATCATGCCGCTTAAAACCTTCTAATCGGCATCTGTGGCAACTGGAATTTACCATGGTTTATGGATTCTTCTAGGATCTGGCCCTGTAAGCTTAATCGTCTACCAGTTGTCTTCTTGGTCGATGAATTATGTCCTAGTTCTTTTAAAAGTGCCATTCATTCCAAGCTCATTCTAGCATCAAGTCTTTTTTATGTGCCTCAATCATTAAAAGCAGTTGTATCCAGCCATATGCTTGGATAATATATACTGGGTACATTGTGGATTGAGAAGACAGGATTTGCAAATGAGAACAAACTAAAAACAAGGGTTATAAAATTATACAAATGTTATAATATTCATCTAGTTTTACTTATAATGAACTATATTTGTTCCTTTGTGTACTATTCTTAGAAATCTAAAAAGTTGCTTTATATTTCTTAAACTTATGAAACTATATTTTGCCAAATCATTTGTAATAGTCACCTATTTTAATTATAAATTTTAGATTATTTAAGATGTAATTTTGCTTATATCTCTTTTAACTCTTTTAGATTCTGAAAATAGTATGTACTTTCATTTTAAAACCATGATTATTAGTAGCAGTAGTAATAGTATTCTTCTATTATTAGTTTAAGAGACATAATTTATTTACTTACTGCATTATTTCTGATAACCATACCTTTGATGGGCATTTCTAACTATGCATTATGTAGAATCAATGCCACTTAGTGAATTAGTCTTTTTCTTCTGCTTTTTGAATGTATATCCATCTAATAACAATAAGTGGAGAAAATGATGATTAAATACTTATCTGAGACATCTGAAATCATTATCTTTACCATAATCACTGAATAGGTAAATTTAATGCATTTAGATCATGAACATTATGTTATCATCAATCTTAATGTATTCTGAATATCGACTACAGGACAAGACTTCATGGTTGCCTGCTTTAAGGCGCTTTCCCTTCATGTTTAAATGTAATCCTATGGAGTGATTATGTGTGAATAATTCAGAAAATTGCACCATGCCTGGGATTTCAAAGCCCCACATTGAAATCCAATATAAGCTTCATAGTGTTGGAGTCAGTGTACTAGACCTACTTAGGGATACCCCTGAAAAACATAGCTACAGCAAGGAGTTCACACTTCTTGCTTATACTTTCAGTGCCAAGCAAATGGAAAACAATCCTAGAAACTTAAATATCACATATGGATGATGTCCCCAGATATTCAGCAGAAACAGAATTAAATTCAGAATAACATACCAGCATATAGAAGTATAAATATATCACTGGCACCAAATTAACCAGCATGTACTTAGAAAACTGTGTACATATAGTATACATATGTACTTATATATGTGTAAAGTGTGTGTGTATATACATACATATATGTATAATATGCATGTGTCCACACGAATATGCATATATTGCCTATTCATGTGGACACATGCATATTAAATTATTTTTGTTGATTGATGTGTCATGGATATAATGTGCCATACTAGAATGAAATATCAATGTGTAAGGAATTGGTTGCTTGAAGATATTTATTAATTATATCTTACGTGAAATATTTGTATCCTTTCCCCTCTCTAGTAGTATATGTTTTAAAAAATGTTTCCCCAAGTTTGAAAAACCCTATTTGTGAAAGGAGCTCAGGATTGTGTTCCTTAATATTGTAACTGTGAGGAATGATTCATTTCATCATACAGTTGGACTGAATATGCATAAATGCTGATCAAGGGTCAAGTTCACAAAAGTTCCAACTAGAAAAGTGTTTCAGTCAGAATTTGGTGTGCTTGAAATTGTTACATCATATTGGGAGAGGCAATTCAACATGGACCCTTCTTTGTAAATGAAGGGATAATTTGACCTAATCTTTCTTATCTGACAGGCAAGAAACTACAACCCATGACTTACCCAGGTCCCCCTCTGATTATGGAGGAGTATTCTGGCCTCCACACTTGATGCTTTTGCCCTAAAATAACAGAGTTAAATGCAGGAGTACCTCGGAGATATCACGGGTTTGGTTCTAGACCACCTCAGTTAAGTGAATATCATAATAGAGCAAGTCAAACAAATTTTTGGTTTCCCAATGCATATAAAAGTTACCTTTACACTATACTGTAGTCTATTAAGTGTGCCATAGCATTATATCTTAAAAAAAATGTACAAACCCTAATTTTAAAATACTTTATTGCTAAAAAATGCTAACGATCATCTGAGCTTTCAGTGAGTCATAACCTTTTGGCTGGTGGAGGGTCTTGCCGCTATGTTGATGGTTGCTGACTGATCAGGGTGGTGGTTCCTAAAGTTTGGGATGGCTGTGGTAATTTCTTTTCTTTTTTAAAAAATGTATTTATTTAATTAATTTATTTTTGGCTGCATTGTGTTTTTGTTGCTGCGTACGGGCTTTCTCTAGTAGGGGCTACTCTTCGTTGTGCTGTGTTGACTTCTCATTGTTGTGCTTCTCTTGTTGTGGAGCATGGGCTCTAGGCGCGTGGGCTCAGTAGTTGTGGCTTACGGGCTTAGTTGTTCTGAGGCATGTGGGATCTTCCCGGACCAGGGCTCGAACCCGTGTCCCTTGCATTGGCAGGCGGATTCTTAACCACTGTGCCACCAGGGAAGCCCAGTAATTTCTTAAAATAAAACTACAATGAAGTTTGCCACATTGATTGACTCTTCCTTTAATGAAAAATTTCTCTGCAGCATGCAATGCTATTTGATAGCATTTTACCCACAGTAGAACCTCTTTCAAAACCGGAGTCAGTCCTCTCAAACCTTGCCTCTGCTTTATCAACAAAATGGTGTAATATTCTAAATCTTTGTTGTCACTTCAACAATCTTCATGGCATCCTCACCAGGAGTAGATTCCATCTCAAGAATCTTCTTTCTTTGCTCATCTGTTCAAGTTTTATCATCAGCTTACAGCAATTCAGTCATATCTTCAGGCTCCACTTCTAATTCTAGATCTCTTGTTATTTCCAGTACACCTGCAATTGCTTCCTCTGCTGAAGTTTTGAACCTCTCCAAATCATCCATGAGGGTTGGAATCAACTAACTCTTGTTAATGTTAACAATTTGTTCTCTTCCCATTAATCATGAATGTTCTTAATCGCATCTAGAATGGTGAATTATTTCCAGACGGTTTTCATTTACTTTGCCCAGATCCATCAGAGCAGTCACTATCTATAGTAGCTATAGCATTACGAAATGTATTTCTTAAAAACTAAGACTTTATTTTATTCATAACTAGATTAAACTCAATCTGAAATTTGTCTTAATATGTATCAACATTAATTAATTTGGGTAGCATCAGACAATCTGGAATATGTATTGCACTAAATACATAAAATTTAATTATTACATTTAAAAAAAGATACCCATAAATGCCAATTCCAGTTATAACATCTTACACAAATATTAAAAATTATTGTTGGGAAAAAAAATTATTGTTGGGGCTTGGGAAATGTATTTTTAAAAGCTTAATTTAAGCATAAAGTTTTAAAAAGGTATATGGTAGTTACAGAGTAATATCTATAACCAACAGTAATAACAATGACAACAAAAATCTACGATTTTTAGCCTTAGACTTGGGGGTCTCAGTAATGATTCTGAAGGACAAAATGATTAAAAAGTAGTAGAGAATTTTAATTTAGTGACAAGCCTCAATGGAATAATCATTCAGAGGAGCAAGATTTGAAACTGAACCAATTGTAAAATATCTTATGGAGTGACTCAAAACCCTTCCAATTAGTACTTAGCAACATTCTGAATTACAGTAAGAATCAAGATACCATAAGCATTGAGAAGCTGGATATACATTAACTTATGTAAACCTTGTATTTCAGAGATAAAGGGAATATTTCTATAGTTGCTGCTCCCTAAATAGCTATTTTCTTCCTCTAGTTCTTGAGGAAACTATGATTCTGTCAGAAGAAATAATTTATATTCTACTTACTTTGATATCATGGATAAGTAAGTAAAGAAAATACTGCAAACAGTCATAAACTGACACTGAAATAAACAAATGTGACACTGACTAAATAACAATTGAGAAAATGCTTTTCTTCTGTTGTTTTAGATAAAAGCAAATTTTCCAGGAAAAAACATGTAAAGAACAGTTACACTCTAATTTTTAATGTAACTCCAGCTGCCAGAGAATAGATACTAATAGATACTAATTCCCAATTAATGTATGAGTTAACTGCTAAAGAATGTAAACATATTTTCAGCTTTATAAAAGTAATGAATATGCTCATCAATAAAATGAAAAGTGTTAGTCTACCATTACAATTATAGATACTCATGGAAAAAGCATTAAAAATCTTTAAAAAATGTGTTAACGTTTATTTTATATCATTATAATATAATATATTATTATTATGAAATAATAAATCATCTTTATGTCATCATGTTGTGTCACAACTGTAGAATTAGGAAATCAACACTACTGGGAACTTAGTAAAGGGTGAAACTAATATTTACACTATGATTATCTTATATTCATGCATCTTATAAATTCATAAAACTAGGATTATTAATGTATAATATTCACATTTCACCTGAAAAAATTGAGGCTCACATAGAAGTTCAGTAACTTGTCACCTAAACATGAGTACTTTTGTTTGAGTAAAGCCACATATCCCTGATTCTCAGAATATTTTCCCCTTTTTCTCTGGAAATGTTCACACTGGTTAGTTGATCTGGTTGTTCCATACAGAGTATGTACTTTAATGTATTTTCTCCAGATCACCTGCTTAGAAAACATTTAGACAATTTATTACCAGTGTTGAATTTAGGTGGGAATATTATGAATACCACATAAATTATGCTAACATTTCCTTTATTCTTACATAAAGTCAGAAATATATGAACGAATCAAGAGTGATAATAGCATAACAGAAAAGATTGTCAGAAAAGTCACATTCACAGAGTTATTAAAAGACTGGATGACAACACCATAAATCCAGGAAGAGTGAAGTATCTTCATATTCTCTCAATAACAGGATGCATTGCCTGATTTGGATCTCAGGAGCATATAGAATTGTTGCTGAGTCCAAGATACTACTGTTCACCACAGAACAGGCCAATAAACTGAGAGACAAGTTGTTGGGAAAAGGAACAGTGACTTTATTCAGAAAGCCAGCAGACTGAGAAGATAGTGGACTAGTGTCCCAAAGAATTATATTTCCTGGGTTTGGATGCTAGTTTAGGGGGAGGTGTGGAGACATAGTAAAAAAGGCAATAAATTGTTACAAATATTCCAGCCAGACTCTGGAGGGGATGTATTAATTTCTTCTTTCTTGTAGCCACTCAGAGGTGTGCCTCGTCAGTTGTTTCCTGTGAGTGAAACAAAGCTTAACACTCAGGCATGGGAGGAAATGTTCCCAGATACAAGCCATTACTTATACCTTAAACTATAGGCAACATCCCTTTAGTGATGAATTTATAGCAAAAGCAATAGAATACAAAGGTTAACGTAAAAGAAACAAATCCAGTATGGAGTCAGAATTTTTCTTCCTTGTTACAGAGTCTTAGTCTGTTTAAAGTGGTCGTCTGTTGCCAAGTGACTCCAGGTATCTTCAAGCAATTAGAAAATATTTCTTTATATTTTCTTTCCATTTCAAATACTAAAATGCACACACACACACACAGAGGAAATATTGATAGAGCATATCTCACATCCTCCTAGTTGTCTGAGAAAAATCAGTTAGCACTAAATCCTGCTTAAAGAATTGGAAGAACTCCAAAATAAAAACATTCACAAAAATCAGAATGATAAACATGCACATGCTAGTAAAGGAAGTTGTAAATTAGCTAACTTTCAGCTAGATTAATTGTTAGTGGTGTCACTTTTACTCATTAAATAAAATGGAGGAAATTTTTTTTCAAATAATTTGCCTAAATTTGGAAAAAATAATTTCTAGGGATAATCACTCAGATAAGAGCTTCTAAATTTATTACAAACTTTAGCAATGAATATGTGTTTGTTTTTCATAAGTCTTATATTTTCTGGAAAGTTGAATCTCCCCAAGAATAATTTGTATCAACAATTATAATCAAGATTATCTCAATTTAACTATTAAGTGAAATGGATCTGTAAGTGAGAGCTCATTTTCTGATTTTTCAAATAGTAAACATAATTTAAATTCATCTTGCACCAGATTCAAAGTAAATCATGACTCTTAAGCATGTCAAGAAATTTGTAAAAATGAACATAAACAAGAAATTAGAAGAACAAGGTCAGCAACTATTAGTCTTGATTTTGTGATTTTGGAGGCTAAACAGTACACTACTAAACAACCAAGGGATCACTGAAGAAATCAAAGATGAAATAAAAAAATACATAGACACAAATGACAATGAAAACATGACAACTGAAAACCTGTGGGATACAGCAAAAGCAGTTCTAAGAGGAAAGTTTATAGCAATAAATTCCTACCTCAAGAAACAAGAAAAATCTCAATTAAAAAATCTAACCTTACCCTAAAGCAATTAGAGAAAGAAAAGCAAAACAAAACAAAACAAAAAACAAACAAACAAAAAACCAAAGTTAGCAGAAGGAAAGAAATCATAAACATCAGATAAAAAAATGAAAAAAAATGAAGGAAACAATAGCAAAGATTAATAAATATTAACTAAAAGCTGGTTCTTAGAGAATATAAACAAAATTGATAAACCATTAGCCAAACTCATCAGGAAAAGAAGAAGACTCATATCAACAAAATTAGAAATGAAAAAGGAAAAGTAACAACTGACACCACAGAAATACAAAAGATCATGAGAGACTACCACAAGCAACTATATGCCAATAAAATGGGCAACCTGGAAGAAATGGATAACTTCTTAGTAAAGTACAACTTTCCAAGACTGAACCAGGAAGAAATAGAAAACATGAACAGACCAATCACAAGCACTGAAATTGAAACTGTGATTAAAAATCTTCCAACAACAGGGCTTTCCTGGTGGCTCAGAGGTTGAGTGTTTGCCTGCCAAAGCAGGGGACGTGGGTTTGAGCCCTGGTTTGTGTGGATCCCACATGCCATGGAACAGCTGGACCTGTGAACTACAACTGAGCCTGCACTCTGGAGCCTATGAGTCACAGCTGCTGGGCCTGTGTGCCACAACTACTGAAGTCTGTGAGTCTGGAGACCATGCTCCACAGCGGGAGAGGTCACCTCAGTGAGAAGCCCACCCACCACAATGAGGAGAAGACCCCACTCACTGCAACTAGAGGAAGCCTCTGCACATTACCAAAGACCCAACACAGTCAAAAATTTAAAAAATAAATTTATTAAAAAAATAAAAGCTTTCAACAAACAAAACCCCAGGGCCAGGTGGCTTCACAGGTGAACTCTATCAAACATTTATAGAAGAGCTAACACCAATTCTTCTCAAAATCTTCCAAAATATAGCAGAGGGAGGAACACTACCAAACTCATTCTACGAAGCCACCATAACCCTGATAAAACAACCAGACAAAGATGTCAGAAAAAAAGAAAACTACAGGCAAATATCACTGATGAACATACATGCAAAAATACTCAACAAAATACTAGCAAACAGAATCCAACAACACTTTAAAAGGATCATACAACATGATCAAGTGTAGTTTATCCCAGGAATGCAAGGATTCTTCAATATATGCAAAGCAATCAACATGATACATCATATTAACAAACTGAAGGATAAAAACCATATGATCATCTCAATAGACATGGAAAAAGCTTTTGACAAAATTCAAAACCCATTTATGATAAAAACTCTCCAGAAAGTAGGCACAGAGGGAACCTTCCTCAACATAATAAAGACCATATATGAGAAACCCACAGCCAATATCATTCTCAATGGAGAAAAACTGAAATCATTTTCTCTAAGATCAGGAGCAAGACAAGGGTGCCACTGTCACCACAATTATTCAACATAGTTTTGGAAGTTTTAGCCATGGCAATCAGAGAAGAAAGAAAAATAAAAGGGATCCAAATTGGAAAAGAAGAAGTAAAACCTTCACTGTTTGCAGATGACATAGAAAATCCTAAAGATGCCACCAGAAAACTACTAGAACTAATCAATGAATTTGATAAAGTAGCATGATACAAAATTAATGCACAAAAATCTCTTGCATTCCTATACACCAATGATGAAAAATCTGAAAGATAAATTAAGGAAACACTCCCATTTACCACTGCAACAAAAAGAATAAAATACCTAGGAATAAACCTATCTAAGGAGGCAAAAGACCTGTATGCAGAAAACTATAAGACACAGGTGAAAGGAACTAAAGATGATACCAACAGATGGAGAGATATACCATGTTCTTGAATTTGAGGAATCAACATTGTGAAAATTACTATACTACCCAAAGCAATCTACAGATTCAATGCAATCCCTATAAAATTACCAATGACATTCTTCACAGAACAAGAACAAAAAATTTAACAATTTCTATGGAAACACAAAAGACCCTGAATAGCCAAAGCAATCTTGAGAAAGAAAAACAGAGCTGGAGGAATCAGGCCCCCTGACTTCAGACTATACTATGAAGCTATAGTAATCAAGACAATATGGTACTGGGACAAAAATAGAAATATAGATCAATGGAACAGAATAGAAAGCTCCAAGATTAACCCATGCACATATGATCACCTTATCTTTCACAAAGGAGGCAAAAATATGCAATGGAGGAAAGACAGCCTCTTAAATAAGTGGTGCTTGGAAAACTGGACAGCTACATGTAAAAGAATGAAATTAGAACACTCCCTAACACCACACAGAAAAATAAACTCAAAATGGATTAAAGACCTAAATGTAAGGCCAGAAAATATCAAACTCTTAGAGGAAAACATAGGCAGAACACAGTATGACATAAATCACGGCAAGATCCTTTTTGACCCACCTCCTAGAGAAATGGAAATAAAAACAAAAATAAACAAATGGGACATAATGAAACTTAAAAGCTTTTGCACAGCAAAGGAAATCATAAAGAAGACAAAAAGATAACCCTCAAAATGGGAGAAAATATTTTACAAATGAAGCAACTGACAAAGGATTATTCTCCAAAATATACAAGCAGCTCATGCAGCTCAATATCAAAAAAACAAACACCCTTGGGGCTTCCCTGGTGGCGCAGTGGTTGAGAGTCCGCCTGCCGATGCAGGGGACGTGGGTTCGTGCCCCGGTCCGGGAGGATCCCGCGTGCCGCGGAGCGGCTGGGCCCGTGAGCCATGGCCGCTGAGCCTGTGCGTTCAGAGCCTGTGCTCCGCAACGGGAGAGGCCACAACAGTGAGAGGCCCAAATACTGCAAAAAAAAAAAAAAAAAAAAAAAAAAAAAAACAAACACCCAATCCAAAGATGGGCAGAAGACCTAAATAGACATTTCTCCAAAGAAGACGTAGAAATTGCTAACAAACACATGAAAAGGTGTTCAACATCACTAATCATTAGAGGAATGCAAATCAAAACCACAATGATGTATTACTTCGCTCCAGTCAGAATCGCCATCATCAAAATATCTAGAAAAAATAAATGCTGGAGAGGGTGTGGAGAAAAGGGAACCCTCCTACACTGTTGGTGGGAATGTAAATAGCCACTATGGAGAACAGTATGGAGGTTCCTTAAAAAGTAAAAATAGAACTACCATATGACCCAGCAATTCCACTACTGTGCATATACCGTGAGAAAACCATAATTCAAAAAGACATATATACCACAATGTTCATTGCAGCACTATTTATAATAGCCAGGACATGGAAGCAACCTAAATGTCCATCCACAGATGAATGGATAAAGAAGATGTGGCACATACCTACAATGGAATATTATTCATCCATAGAAATAAACTAAATTGAGTTATTTGTAGTGAGGTGGATGGACCTAGAGTCTGTCATACAGAGTGAAGTAAGTCAGAAAGAGAAAAACAAATACTGTATGCTAACGCACATATATGGAATCTAAAAAAATTGGTACTGTTGAACCTAGGGGCAGGGCAGGAATAAAGACGCAGACGTAGAGAATGGACTTGAGGACCCAGAGGGGGAAGGGGAAGCCTGGGTGAAATGAGAGAGTAGCATTGACATATATACCCTACAAAATGTAAAATGGAGGGCTAGTGAGAAGCTGCTGTATAGCACAGGGAGATCAGCTCGGTGCTTTGTGACGACCTGGAGGGGTGTGATAGGGAGGGTGAAAGAGATGCTCAAGAGGGAGAGGATATGAGGATATATGTATACATATAAGTGATTCACTTTATTGTACAGCAGAAACTAACACAACATTGTAAAACAATTATACTTCAATAAAGATATAATATTTTTTAAAGTCATAATTCAACAATTAGGAAAAAAACCAGATGGAGAAATTTAAATGGAATAAGGTACAATTTAGAATTTATAAAGTCAATTATAAAACCTGATACAAATTAAAGCAATTATTTTAATCCAAAGATGACATAATGTTCACATTTCTCATATTTTCTAGGATATCACACTTTCCGGCACCCCTCATCCCTTGTCTGGCTCCTGATAAATCATACCTTGGGTAAGATGATAAACAAGAAAATCTTTCTGCCTGCACCACTTCTTTGGGGAAGTTAAACCCATGAATTTCCCTTTGCAATATTTGAAAATTGATATAGTTTTTTGGAGTTGGGAATTCTAATCCTATTAAAATCTCTAATACCTGTATATTGTTGATATGATATAAAACACATTTAGCAATTACCCTTAAAGACCAAAGAGACTTACTGTGTAAATTTCATGAGCTATATTTTTCTATCTACAAATTTTAATGCATATTTTCTGATTACAATAGGGTGGCTTTTTGTTTGTTTGTTTTACTTTTCATTGTTTTTGTTATCTCATCACATCTTATTGGATCCAAGTTCTATTACTAGATCATCCTCACTCTGCTACCCTAGCTCCCAAGGAAGTTTTGAGCTCAGATCTCCCAAGCAGATTTAATAACCTCGTGCAAGCCTTCCTTGAAAGTTTATCATAAATCTTGCTTGTGGCAATTGTTTCCTCTAGCATTTACCATCCCCCTTCCCCCAACACACACCATCACCTTTCTCTAATTTATTTTTCTATTTTTAAATTTACTTTGTTTTGTTTTGTTTGCCCACTGATTTTCAATCCCCTGTTCTATTCTATACCCTCAAGCCCCAATATACTTTATTTCCCTTCTGTTTATTCCTCTGTGAATTGAAAGTAGTCCAGTATGACAGTGTGTGTAAAAATACACATACACACTAACACAAGATATATAAACCTGCAAGTTGTATATATGTGTATATATACACACATATTTGCCTACATTTTGTACACACATACATACACAATTATAAATGGAGATCCACAAAGGACTTTCACATGTCCCAAGTGGCAGAAGTAGTCTAAAGAGCAATATGACAGCCCAAGTTGCTATGAAAAAGTAGATTTTTTTTTCTAGAGTAGTCCCAATATTGATTTAGAAATTGCTTCTGAATTATCTTAGATAAGAGCTTACTAATTGAGAAGAGCTATTCATAGTGATGGATATCGTAAAAACAAGCTAACAATTCTCATAAAGCCTCAGAATAGCTAAATTTTGGCCTTGAATCAAAATAAAAATGAATTAAAATGGCACAAAGATGTACTTGAGTTGTAAAAACACAAAAATATGCTAATATATATTTACTAAATTAAATTTAATCTTCATTTGAACTGAATTATATAAAAACAAAACTAAAAATGTTTCACAGTATATAGAAATTTGGCTTCTATTTAGTAGATAAATTATATAAATGATTTTAATTGCTTATTATCTATTATTATCTCTGATTAAAGTATTACATTTTGACAAAACCATGTACATTTTTATTAACCACTCTACTTTTAGACCTTTTAATAACCTACCACTTTGTATTCTGGCAACAACAAACAATGACACACTCACTTGCATTACTGGGGCATTTGAGGAATCTCATAAAATTTTTTGAAATCTCAAAAGTTTGATAAGAACATTACACACTTTCAAAAATTGGTGGTAAAACCTTTATCTGAAATATAATCCAAATATGATTATTTCAGTATTTACTAAGACACTTACTGAGGCAAGTCAATGAACAAATAAAGAGGTAGGTTTAGAAGCCTCATTAATCCACCCATATTAAAATGAGTAACTAAGTTATTTGGTTATATTAACAATTTTTTGAGAGTGAATTGCAGTTAAAAGATTGAGATTATGCTGACTTTTTAGAAATATAAAGCAATGTTAGAAGTTTTTATATGTTTCAGTCTTTTTTTTATAAATTTAATTAATTTATTTATTTTTGGCTGTGTTGGGTCTTCTTTTCTGCCTGCGGGCTTTCTCTAGTTGCAGCGAGCAGGGGCTGTTCGTCATTGCAGTGCGTGGGCTTCTCATTGCAGTGGCTTCTCTTTTTGCAGAGCACAGGCTCTAGGCACACAGGCTTCAGTAGTTGTGGCACGTGGGTTCTAGAGGACAGGTTCAGTAGTTGTGGCCCACAGGCTTTAGTTGCTCCACAGAAAGTGGGATCTTCCCAGACCAGGGATCGAACCTGTGTCCCCTGCATTGGCAGGCGGATTCTTAACCACTGTGTCACCAGGGAAGTCTGATATATGTTTCAGTCTTAATGTGGATATAAACAGAAGGAGAATACTGGAAAATTAAACAAAGAACCAAACCTCAGAAATTTTTATAATGTATACACAATACCACATAAGGGTTAAGGGCCTAGACTGGGGAGACCATTGCTTGTAGTCAATTCCGTCTTACTTTCCTACAAGCTATAACTACACAAACTCTCTGAGCTCATTTTCCTCATTTATAAAATGAAAATGATAACGGTGATCCCTATAAAATATTAGGTGAGGATATATAAATCATTTATACTAATGAGTTAATCCATATAAAGTACTTGGAACAGGCCTTAAACCATAGTAGATGTTCCTAAGCTATGAGTTTTAGAATTGACACAATAACATACTTCAATCCTATCATCATGCAGATGAAGCTCAAAAGTCCAAAGAGTCTAAGATTTGACAAATATAAAAATACTGGTTTAAAAATAGACTTTGCTCTATGATTTCAACTCTTGCATTCTGCTCTAAAACATATGACATGTATCCTTTGGGGCAAGTTATACACACAACCCCAAACACACCCCCCTATATACTTATATGTCCAGTATAAGTAAAATGTAAAAATGAATAATATACATATAAACAAAGATAAATATGTGTAAAATATATTAAAATGTTGATATATTAAATATAAAATATGAACTACATATAAATAAAAATATTGGTATATATATAAACATATACATATATATGGTACATAATATATGAAAGGCTTATCCAAAGAATGACATGAAGGAATGACTTTCAGAAAACCATAATTTTATTTTTAAATTATCTCTTTAATTTTTGGAAAAAATATTTAAACTCTCCAGGTTCAAGCATCATCTGAAATATGAGAGACTTAAAGTTGGTGAAATGTATGGTCACTTTCGATTTTGTCAAAACTAATGACTTTCTGAAAGTAGTATATATATATATGATATATGTGTGTATTTATATGCATATGTTTATATACACACATATGCAAACATATGTGTATATACACACACAAAAGTATGTATATATAAACACTATCTTTCTGAAATGCATAAGAATTTAATATTTAAAAACACACACTATTGTATTGAAGAGTTTAGCATCCCTCCCTCAATAAATGCTATAGCTAGCAGACAAAATCAGTGAGGATACAGAATACCCAGACAACTCTATTGAACAACAGGACCTGATTGATATTAATAAAACTCTGCACCCAAACATTTGGAGTATTAATCAATATTTTAAAAATGTAGACTATATGCTAGGCCATAAAATACATCACAGTATATTTCAAAATGTTGAATGATAATATGGAATAAATTATAGGATAAGAGAACTATTATATATCTCTTTCAAAAATTTACCATACAGTCATATAGATTGCATTTGTGAGTATAAAGTTGAGTGGAAAATTAAAGCAATAAATCAAAATATCATAAAATATTCATTGAAATACTGAACTATTCAATTTAAGTAGACAAATGGTTTTATATTTTCCTTAGATAACTTTCTGTTTTATTTAGTTTCTATAAACCTAAACATACTGAAAATTTTGAAGAACAGTAAACATACATTTAAATCATTTTAATCTAAGGAAAGTATTTAAATATTTTTAAAATAAACATGATTTTATTAAATTTACCACTAAAATTAATAGCTTTGGAGAATATTTTTATTTTCAACTTAATGCTTAAAAATCTATTTTATGATACCTGTTGGAACATATTTACCTTAGTTATAAATTATTAAAATAATATTTAAACTGTATATTAACTCTACTGCCTGTAGCTACGCTTCCAGTCCAGAGTAACTATTTTCTGGAACTGTCTGTCTTTCTAACAGTTAGTATTAAGGAAATCATAAACTAAATATCCAGAACTTCTTAAAATTTGGAGGAAGATGGTCTTGTCACACTAGAGAATATTTGTTTTAATATGATGACAAATATTTCTTTAAAATATGTTAATTTAGTGATATTTCAGAAATGATACATTTTCAGGAAAAATTATTTTTCCACTGGAGAATTTTTCAAAATATTATTAATTTTATTAGATTTATTTATTCTTTTCCTTATGTCCAACAATTTTATAGCAGATTACATTTAAATTAAAAGATAATCTTATCTAAAATTCTAGTGAAGATATACAATTGCATACTAATTAAATCAATTTTGTTTAATTATTTCTGTATATTCATTGTGGCACTCTAGTGTTTCATACACTAAAACACAACCTTGATTTACTGTCTGTTTGCTGAAGACATGTTGATAATTTTATACATTTTAGTTTCCTTTTGCTGCACTATTATATTCATCAGGAATTGATTAGAAAAGATCACCTTGAACCTTACCAAGGTGATTGCAATGCCAAAGCTTCATTATTTCACTATATGAAGACCAATTTCTTTAGAGAAAAGGAAGATTTTTCAATTACATCATGAGATTGTATCAGAAGTGACTTTTTGTCACACAACATTCTTTCAAAAATTTGTGTTGTGTGTGTTTATTTTTATTTCTTTATTTTTACTTATGGATATCCTCAGGCAATTCCAAATTCTTTAGTTTTAGAAGGTATCTTTAGGGACAGCATCTGGTCAGGATAGTTTTTGATAAAGAAAATATCCACCACTTAGCAAATATGAAAGAACACACGAAGGTCCAGATGGCAGCCTCAGATTTTAGGCAAGTGACTTAAACAGTGTCCTCATCTTTGTAATAAGCCTATGGGTCTTAAGGTGTCTAATTTGAAGCAGTAATTATTCATCTGAATTCGCATGTTTTGGTGAAGGCAGAATGGAAAAAAGCAAGTGATACATTCTTATGATTTTTAATTCAGTTTTTAATTGATACATGTAACTTTGTATTTCAGTCTAAATGATTTTAATATTCTGTATATTACAGTAATTAAAATTAATGCATGTATTTAACTGGGAAAAGCTATTTAGAATATAAGTGAAAAAGTTTGGGATATTCTTTTTTGCTAAAATTCCACTATCATAATAAATATCTATATATTTGCATACAAATATATTTATATATTATATATTTACATTTGTAAATGTACAAATCGCATGATATAGTAGCATGAATTTAGAGAATATGTTATATTAATTGTGTGGGTACAGAGAAGAGCTGGCTTAAGTATCACATCCTTTTCTGTAGGTTATTATATGATTATAAAAGGGAATATTTCTATTTTGTTTTCATAAAGTGAGGCAATAGTACATAACATCTAATCCAAAATTATGTATCTTAAGTGAGACCACAAAAGACTCTTGCTCAAAAAGAAAGAAAAAACAGAGACTTCACTATAAATAAATGCCTGTTGTTTCTCCTCTCTAAATAATGTTCTAGGGTGATAGAAATACATTCTGTTATTTACTCTAAATCTTCTCTCCTATGTTGATAGTTTTGAAGTAAAATGAAAGGGAAGCACATAACTGTCTTTGATTACTAAAATGGCAGCAATTATGTTTGTATATCAGAAATGTATCATGATACACATTGTGTACAAATGTGTATCAGATACAGGAGCATAAATATTACTTAAGGAGAGTTAAAATCCTAAAACTGTTCAGATGGGATTACAAAAATAAAAAAGAGATCAACTCATATTTCTGCTCATTCATATCTATTCAGTGACATGTGCAATTTCTATGGGTCATCTTTGTGTCATAGCTGTGCGTATAAATTCCTGCTTAGTAGACATATATTGTGAATGCTAATGGCTCCATTTTATCCATTCTTATATTCACTACTGTCCTACTCATAGGTTCTTAATCAGTGCACAATTATTTGCTAACACCCTTGCATAGAAACACTCCAGATAATTGTAAGCAAAGAGCCTTATTACCTTCGTTGATTAGAGCGTTTATAATTTTGTGTGTAATTTTTAAGAAAAAGGAAGGAAATAACCAGTGAAGAGATGACACCTAAAGAATAGAGAATAGAGTAGAAATTCCCAAAACATTCAGCTCACACTTTATCTTGTCCCGAAGCACCGGAAGTTATCAAATCCACTGTGTTTTATCAGTAGGTTGTAGTTTTACAAGGAGTATGTTCCAGAAGGCATTAGCAGAGCTCATTTCCATGGAACTATTTTCTCTAAATCACCAATATATAAAGGAAAATAAGAGTAAAAATAGAATAGCATGTCACTGATAAATGCTGAATAATTAAAATTCAAAACAAAAGTATACACTGAAGCAGTTATTGAGAAGTAACATTTTAATACAAAATATTAATCAAAATAGTGGATGCCAGCACGTGACAGGAAAAATAAACATAAAATTTAGCAGAAACAGAGGACTCAAAGATGATCTTGGCTAGAATCATTGCTTTAGCATTTGTTGACCATTGATTTTCATTAATATTTCAGTTATTTGGGGGAATTACTTACGGTGAAATCCCACAATAAGAAGTCATCTCATCTTCGTCCTTTAATATCCCAGAGCATTTAAAAGAGTGTAATATATTTACATACAGTAAATTTTACTGTTTTAGTATACAGTTCTGTGTGCTGTAATAAGCCATAGCATCATGTAAATACAATCAAGGTAAATTTACATCACCCATCAGAATTTTTTTCTGTGCCCCTTTGTAGTCAGATGTATAACAGAGACTTCACGTTGACCCAGAAAAATCACCATAATTGTTGTGCTCTAATTTGCCTCAGTTAAATATTTGCTATGTGAAAACTAATGGATATATAATTGTCTCCAAACTATTGTTCCTGACTTCTTGTATTTTCTCATATTCTTTATGCTAATTTTTTTCAAATTATTTATAAGCTTGGGAGAATAAAAAGGTCCTTTTGTAGTATAATTTTGAGTAATATGTATAAATATTGATAAAATGAGATTTTTTCATTTTAATATTATTAAAGATATATATACATAGATGGAGATATATGCATAAACCTATATGTAAAACATAAATGAAGTATAATTTTCAGTTAAATAATTGTAAAAAATAAGGTCACATTAACTGAAATCCTATGAATTGATAAATTCTGTAAATATTGACATTAATATTTGCTTATTTGCTTCAAAGTTAAGAGTTACATATATCTACCACTTCCGTGTGAATCAGTGAGTCAGAAAAATAAACACCACCTGAGGAATGATGTTGCTTGTACTAACAGAAAAAATAGAATGTTCTCTGGTTTCGAGTGTGATAATTCTGTTTACTTGATGAATTTATCATAAATAGTTAAAAACTATGCCTGGTTTATTGAAACTTGTGTTATCACATAAATATACTACTACTAAAATAAATACCATTTTATTTAATCCTTACCTTAGTGTTTTGCATGTATTATATCATTCAATCATCACTACAATTCTATGTAATAAGAATTGTTATTATTCCAATTTTATAAGAAAAATCTGAGGCAAAATGTGTTTAAATAACTTGTCTATGTTGTATAGTTAATAAACAATATAGCTTGATTTGAATTCAGTCTGATTTTAGAGGCCACACTTTTCACTACTATGCTTGAGACATTCTTATGAACATTTGAAAATGCTTAAAAATTTACTGTCATAATTAAGTTTAAATTTTTCTACATTTTTTCATGCAGTAGCTGTGATTACTAATAATGCACCCACTATGTTTTAACCTCAGAGACTATATTGACTTTCTACCATTTCATATACATTGCCTCTAGCATTTACATGACTTAAGCACAACTACATAAAATAAACATATAAAAAGGAGCTTAAAGCAAAAACCATTAGTCAGGCTGACTTATCTATCAAACACTGATAATTGTTAATTATATTTGAGGCCAGATTTTGAAGTCATTGTTAAATAAAGGCACTTTAGAAACCATACTTATTTTGTAATAGGCAACTTTCTTAAAAGTGAGGACCGATACTTCTATCCAACAAAGTTGTTTTATCTAATATTAATATTTGTCTTATTTGTATTTAACAAGTTAGTTTTCATTTTTCATTCAAATAAAGCCAAATTTCATAAAATCTTTGAAGAGATTAAGTAATGTCAATGACAAATATGCATAATAGTAAACTACATTAAAATTTTTGCTTCCAGGTTTAAACATAGCATTTGAATATTAAGAAAAATGTCAAGAAAATTCTAAAAATCAAAATTATTGAAGAAAATAGGAAAGGTCACATTCACTTTAATACCAAGCCAAGAGTGTAACAAAATTTTGTGTTATTTTCTAAATTCATGAATGAAAATTATAATCCTCATTTCATTTGTTGAACAAATTGTTATGGAGTATTAATATTGTATAATTATATATTATTCTAAATATATTATTATACACTTTATAACAGTGAATTAGACAAACCTTTTTATGAAGAAGTTATAGAAAATTATGGTTATTGATAGTAATTATTTTTTCTTTAATTATTTGAATAATGAGGGCAATGAAGATAACAGGACTCTGAGATTATCTCATTTGACAAAATTATCAGATTGTGCAATGAAACTAACCTCTATATGAAAGTATCTTTAATATAATGTAATAGTGTATTGTCCTTATATTTACTATCTCCAATGTGTCTCCAAGTTCTCCCACAGAAACATGGTCTTCTATGGTCTGACCTTATAGGTTTCTATTCTCTATTTTCTTCAGTATAAACAAATATGAAATACTAAACAAATATAAATATATATTAAGACAATCTAGTACTGTTACATCAATAGATGAATAAACAAATAGAATGTAATAGTGCTGATATATGTTTCCGTATACTGAGATTGGATATAGGACAGAGATAGTGCTGCATATAAGTGGGTAAAGTAAATGTTTCTAAATAAATGGTGTTGGAAAGTAGTGTATACATATGGAAATTGATTGTTTTAATACCTCAGACTACATGAGAAAATTATTTTCAAGGTATTACATACCTAAATGTGAAATGCAGTTATAATATTTTATAGTGTTATACAAAATAATATTTTTACAATTTCAATATAGAATATATTTTTTTAAGCAAGAAAAGAAAATACACTAACTCTAAAAATAAAGATTGATGTATTGTATTATGATAAAAATGGGGCATTCTCTTCATCAGAATGTTTTATAAGAGAAGGAAAATAGGCAAATCGCAGTGTAATAGAAGTTATTTGCAACTCATATAACCAATTAAGGAATCATATCCTGTGTAGAGCAGAAACACACAATGGTAAATTAGAATAAGACCAACAACTTGATAGGAAAAAAAACAACAACATGATTTTTGATTATACAGTTCTCAATAGAAAAAGAAAATCTTGATGGCCAATACACTTATGAAAAGATTTCCAACCTTATTAATAATCAAAGAACTGGAAATTAAGGTTATACTGAGAGTAAAGCATTTCCAAAATGGCAAAATCCAGTCCCCCCAAAAGCAAGGAGAACAAGTCAAAATTGTTAAAATCAACCTTTTCAGAATTCTGAAAATAAACCAGTCTTGGAATGATCCCATGAATATTTATTCATCTTGGTAAGATCAGTAAGTTTTGTGGTATTTTAACCTGCCAGGTATCTTCCCTCTCTTCCTAATCTTGAAAACTAGCAGCTTTGCAACCAAGATAATTCTGAAAACTAGCAACGTGGACAGAACAAGTTTGTAATGCCCTCAAAAGCCCCATCCTCAGAACACTGTCTCTATTTGACCTGCTTGGAAAAGCCCAATTCACAAAACTTGTCCTGACTTGGAGCTTGCTTAGTACAGAACAGCCCTTTCCCCAGGGCATTTGTCTAAACAATCAAACAATTATTTAACATTTCAGTTCCCTGAAGTGGCAAAGCCATGTGGGGCAAACAAGAGGCAGACAAAAAAACTTAAAAGGAAAAACTGAGGAATGAGATATCCATATAGGGTTTGAAAAGCTCCAAAACATTCCTGGGAAGCTAGAAGGTCAGCAATCCAACTTCTGGGCATATATCCGGAGAAAACCATAATTCGAAAAGATATATGTACCGCAATGTTCATTACAGCACTATTTACAATAGCCAGGACATGAAGGCAACCTAAAGGTCCATCAATGGAGGAATGGATAAAGAAGATGTGGTACATATATACAGTGGAATATTACTCAGACATAAAAAAGAATGAAATAATGCCATTTGTAGCAACATGGGTGGACCTAGAGATTGTCATACTGACTGAAGTAAGTCAGACAGAGAAAGACAAATATCATATGATACCGCTTGTATGTGGAATCTAAAAAAATGGTACAAATGAACCTATTTACAAAACAGAAATAGAGTCATAGATGTAGAAAACAAACTTACTTATGATTACTAAGGGGGAAAGGGCATGGGAAGGATAAATTGGGAGATTGGGATTGACATATACACACCACTATATAAAATAGATAACTAATAAGAACCTACTGCATAGCACAGGGAACTCTACTCAATACTATGTAATAACCTATATGGGAATAGAATTTTAAAAAGAGTGGATATATGTGTATGTATAACTGATTCACTTTGCTGTATATCGGAAACTAACACAACATTCTAAATCAACTATACCCCAAAAAAATTAATTTAAAAAATAGAAGGACATGCACATTTGAAGGGTTGTGCACATGACCAGAAGGGAAATAAGAAAGCCTTAATCTCATCTCTTACTGATACTCAGGTTCTGTATAGACAGATAATGGAGTCTAAGGCAGAGCTGTAAACTACCCACTAGAGCACTAAAGGTATACCTCAACACACACAGAGCTAAGAAAAGATAAGTACTTACTGCTTCCAGACATTTAAGTCAATCTCTATCTAATCATTAGATGGCTAGTAAGATTGCTAAGTAGATACTTCAGTGACAACACACAAAGAAGAATACAGACCTTACAGAATTGGTCCAGGAAAGTAACTGAACAACAACAAAAATAATTACAACAAAGAGCAATAAAAACAAACTTGGGAAGAAACGGATCTGATTACAGGAGTTGCCACATATTGTTATTATTTTAAATATATTCAGTTTTCAAAAGCAACAAAAATATGAGACATGCAAAGAAATAAGAAACTATAACCCCTACACAGGAAAAATGCCATTGTAGAGTTGAACAACAAGACGTTTAAAATAACAAATATAATATGATTTTATATAAAGATCAAAAATAGGAAAGTTAGATCATATAATTTTTGAGGTTCAGATATATATCTTTTTAAACTATGAAGGAGGATAAGACAATAATTACTACAAAGTAATGACAATGGCAACCTCAAAAAGGGGGATGTTTAGGAAGGACCCCAGGGGGATTTTGTGTTTATTACGACCTCATTTCTTCTATAGATTACTCGGATATTTGCTATATAATTATTTGTTAAAGTGTATTAGATGTTTTATGTGCTTTTCTGTATATATATGTTAAAAAATGGAAAGAGTGTGATAAGTGGTTAAAGAATAGTCATAAATGTAAATGAAACTATAGATATAGATATTTCATTCACAAAAAATGCATTCATATGGATTTAGAATTAACTTCTAAAATCAAATTTAAAGTAGTGAAGAAATTTCCAGGCTATTTTGAATTGGTTATTTAGATTTTAAAATAGAGAAGTCAAAATATAGAGTGCAGACAGAATTTTCAAAGACACTCTAAAACATAGTGATCTGGCATAATGCAGTGCAAAGAAATGATATTTAACCATACATTGGTAGAATTTTCAAGCTTCACAGAAAAATATATAATTTTAGATGCAGCAATGACAAAGTCACCTTAATCATAAAGAAACTTTAATGTAAGGTTGTCAGAAAAAATAAGTGATTCATAGAATATAATGCAAATATTTTAAAAATACAGAAATATGAAAGAAAATGAAGCATATGAAAAGATGCTCAACATCACTAATTAAATCCAGAAAGCTTTTATTTGTCTAACTTTAAAAAATGAATGTAGAAAAGAGAAAGAAGGAAATAATGATGTTAGAAGAACAGGGACTATTACTGTAGCAGACACAATTGTCCCTGGTGTCATATCATGTTAGCCCACCTCTGACTTCACTGAAGCTGTTAGGGGAGTTTTCTGTGCACATTCATGTCTTCCCAGAAGCACCTGCATCTATCTCAGACTTCTTTTTTCCTTGGAAGCTTCCTCCAAAGTTGTAGGATTTTTATCAATTCATGGACAGCACAGCCCCAAAGTGTGAAAGAATTAATGGCATTGTGGTCAAACCTCAAGCAACAGGGGACAGGAATCAGTAGATAAAATGGCCCAGTGTCCTGTTCTCTGGGACCCATAGATATATTAGTGTGCTAGGGCTGCCAATACAAAGTACCACAAACTGAGTGACTTAACAGAAACGTAATGCCTCATAGTTCTGGAGGCTAGAATTTCAAGATCAAGGAGTTGTTTACATCTGAGAGCTGTGAGGGAGAATCATCTCCATGACTCTCATGGTTTCAGGTAGTTTGCCGGCTATCTTTGGCATTCCTTGGTTTGTAGAAACATAATCTTGCTCTCTGCCTTCATCTTCAGAAGACTTTCTCCTTGATTATGTTTCTGTGTCAAAATTTCCCCTTTTTGGTAAGATCCATCTTATCCAAGTATGACTTTATCTTAACAAATTACATCTGTAACAACACTATTTCCAAATAAAGTTACATTCTAAAGTATCAGGAGTTAGGAATCTAATATATATATATATATTTGGAGGGAACATGATTCAATCCATAACAAGATGTATTCACTTAGTTCCTCACAGCATCCCCAGGGGATTCAGCCCCATTGTCTACAGTCTGCTGCCTACACTGGTGTGATAACACAGCATTTATTGGTTTTCCACCTTTTGTCTCATTTTGCCAGCTCTCTCACTCTAGCTTCCTTAACTTACCTCATGAATAAGAAAGTGACATCCAAGGTTTCTGCTTTCAAGGGGTCCAGACTAAGAAAAACAATAAACTGAGATAGGACTCAAATGTCTTCAGGTTAAAATTCTACCTTACTTGAAAAAAAGAAGTAGCACAAAAAAAGAAAGAAAAAAAATCTACAGACAAACATGTCTTCTGAACTTAGAATAAACAGTCCTTAACAAATTTTAGTAAATTAAATCCAGCAATGAATGAAAAGAACTATATACCATAACCAAATTGGGTTTATTTCAGGTATGCAAGGCTGGTTCAACATTCAAAATTCAACCAACCCACTGTATCAGTATAATAAAGAAGAAAAATTATATCATCATATTGATTAGCCCAGAAAAAGCATTTGATAAAATCCAACACATATTTATGATCAAATCTTTCAAAAACTAGAAACACCCTTAACTTAATAAAGAAAATCTGTGAAAAGCTGCTAATATCATACTTACTAGTGGAAAACTGAACACTTCTTCTATAAGCTCAGGAACAAGGCAAGGATTTCTGCTCGCATCACTCTTACTCAACATAGTTCAGCAAATTCTCACCTCTGTAATAAAGCAAATAAAAGAAACAATAAAATGCTAAAAATTGAATGGAAGATAGGAAATTCCCTATTTACAGATACTGAATAGAAGATAGAAAATTCCCTATTTGCAGATGACAGGATTGTCTACATTGAAAATCCCAAGAAATCTACCAAGAAGCTCCTAAAAAACGCACGTTTGGCTAGACCAAAGTATATAACATCAACAAACAAAAATCAATTGCATGTCTATATACTAACAATGAACTGTGGAAATCAAAGTTAAAAACACTATGTCATTTACAAATGCTCCAAGGAAGATGATACACTTAGGTAACAATCTAATGAAATATCTACACTGAGTGATAAAAAACAAAAACAAAATCTATGAACAGACACATTCTTGTGAGATATCTCAAAAGTCCAATATTAAACAAATAAATGTTAAAGTATCCAAACGGAGAAAAAACATGGCTTATTATAAAAACCAGAACCAGATTGGTATCAAACACCATATATCTACCAGTAAAGCCATGCCTACAAAGTTCTGAGGAGAAAATATTTTGATTATCGATTTCTATATGTAGTTATCATTCAATTGTGAAGAGAAACATAAAAATATCTTTCAGGTTGCAAGTAGATAGGGTCTTCCTGAATAGAAGTATTCCAAAATGGACTCTGGCCAAAATAACAACAACAAAAACAGCAGCAACAACAACAAAAGTATTAAAAGAGTCAGGCTCAAAAGACTATAGAGGGCTTCCCTGGTGGCGCAGTGGTTGAGAGTCCGCCTGCCGACGCAGGAGACGCGGGTTCGTGCCCTGGTCCGGGAGGATCCCACATGCCGCGGAGCAGCTGGGCCCGTGAGCCATGGCCGCTGGGCCTGCGCGTCCCGCAACGGGAGAGGCCACAGCAGTGAGAGGCCCGCATACCGCAAAAAAAAAAAAAAAAAAAAGACTATAGAAATGCTCAGGATTGTATCAATAAGTATACAGCAAGGTAAGAAAGCAAGCAAATCAGCAAATCATATTATAGCTGTAATTCATAGAGTTCAGAGATAAATGCCAACAAATATAAATGTAGTATTATTTGTAACGTAGTATTATTAAACTGTAATGTAGTATTATTAAACTGTATGGGTGCAGTTAAATGGTGTAATTATTGCATTAATAAATATGTATTATGTAAGTGAATTAGTAACTGAACATGCCTCTGTTCACTTTTATAACCCACCATCCTACTCTCTGCCTTTAGTTTTCTTAGTACATTTCTCCTTCCAATATTCGTGAATGACATTCTATCAACTCAAACATTACATGGCTTTGCCTTTAATAATTTTAAAGTCAAAATCTTTTAGTAGACACTGTTGATTCCAAAGTTTAAAATCAGCCTAAGATCAAATCAATGAAGGTTCAATTTCACCTATAAAATGTATTTTTGCTGTGACAATGTAAAAATAATGATATGGTAGCCAAGAGAAAGGAAGATGAATAGTTCATATGGTCAGAGTGGCATACATTCAACAGAGACCAAAATAACAGTGCTTTTGCAAGACAGAAATGTATTTCTCCCACATATAACAGTCCATGAGTGAGTTGTCCAGAACTGAAATGTCTATTCTGCTCTACAGGGTCTTAAGTAGACTAAAACACCTTATCTTCTTGCTCTACCACCCTTGCACGTCACCTCTGTGCACATAGGCACCATGATGACCTACCAAGAAGCAGGTGAGAAGAATTACAGAGAGGTATGCACAGTTCCTCCCTTTCAAAGCACGTCTGCGAAGTTGTAAACACAATTTCCCATTGTATCCCAAGGGTTAGAACTTAGGCACAAAGCACACCTACCTGCAATGGAAGACGAAACATGTAATCTTTATTCTGAGCTGACTTGGACGCAGGTAAAAATTGGGGATCCAATCACTATGGAAGGAAAAGATATTGAATATTTGGGGACTACCAGTGGTTTCTGCCACACAGCATAGTTAGCTGTATTCTCCAGTGTGAGAGCTTTCTCCCAGGAAATGCTAAAGATGATCTATGAAGTACTGGATGCTTTTTCTTTATATTTTCTCATCATTTCTAATCTCAACATTTGAATATATTTTATAATAAATATAACGTATTATCACAGTTGTACAAATATATACTTACTCTACAGATTGGCACATATAGGGTATGCATGCTCACAAACATTTTACAGATAGAAACAATCAATAAAAAAGAACTATAGCAATCACTGATTGGAAGCATTAGAGACAACAGTTAGATATTGCCTGATTCATAATAAATGTTCAACAGTGATGACCATTGTTACTGTGCAGAATTAGTATTTACAACATTCTTCCTTGTTTAATGATCATCATCATTCAATATTAGCCAAAATATTTAGCTTATCTTTAAATTTCAGGGTTTATCTAAACTCAAGTCCATGCATAGAGTAGGATTTCAATAAAACTTGAGTTTGTCACTGTTACATTCTATTGTATTATTCAAATTTAATTGTTTTAATAAATAATACATTTTTATTTCACAATGTAAAACAAAAGGTCAGAATATTCAGTTATCTTTTTCTGTATCTTACAACCATTGTTTTTATGAAATTATGTGTAAATGTCCCTATTCTATCTTGAGATTTTTTGAAGTTCAGAAACTTAATGTTTTCTTCCGGAATGCCATTTTTAAACTCTGAAAGCCTTATATGCTTATTGTCTATAAGTTGTAGTTTTATACAATGGTATAATAACTCTGAAATATAAAATACATATGTCTCTGTGTTACAGAGGAAACTAATATAATAATCTCTAATTTTTCTTTTCTTGAACAAAAGGTAAACTAATTTATCAGTGACTCCAGTAAATTTATCTTAAAATTACATTTCTGAAAGATTGAGTTTGCACCACATTTTAGAAAGTACAGTATAGCACTTCTTATTGCACTTCTGTTTTGTGGTTTGTCTGTGTTGACACTGCAGACATACACTGTGATATATTGATGGCAGAGGTGTATGTTTGGTAAACAGTACTTTGCCTACCTTACTTTATTGAATCTTGTTTTATTGGCAGGCTGGGCAGTAGAATTGAAATACTTTTATACCATCTTATGGCATTTAAAGCTTATTTTCTGTTTCCATTAGCAAAGCAGTGAGGAGTTATTTATTTTTCATTACAGTTTTATGGTCTTTATTCTTATCATGAATTTCTATTTTCATAATATACTGGCTATCAGATGCCTGCAGAAAAGTACATTATAGATAGTAGAATAAGTGTTTTATCAATCAGAATGCCTACATTTCATGGAATGAAAGGACAACTTCTTACATTTAATTTATATATTTCAAAACTACTCTACCCAGAAGTGTTTAAGGCTGACAGCAGCAAATCCTAATGTCCTTAATAAGAGAATAATTTCATTAAAATTTATAAGTAACTAAGCTGATATATTTTAAAATATTAAGCAAAATTGAATTTCCATAATTCTGAATAAGCATATATTGAAATTATACTTTTCTAATCTAAAATAGTTTTTTTTCTACTAAACGCTAATTGGATTATATCTTTGGCTTAATGTCTTATTATTGCAACATATTTAATTATAAAAGACCATTAATAGCATTACAGTTGTATAAAATACAAAGAATATGCTAATGCAAATTAGCTATGTTTGCTCTCGATAATAAGAACCTAGAGAGGCATTAAATGAAATATTTCAAAGGCATAACAAAGCTTTTTTAAAATTACTTTTTATTGGAGTATAGTTGCTTTGTGATGTTGCATTAGTATCTACTGTACAGCAAAGTGAATCAGTTATATGTATATATATATATCCCCTCTTTTTTGGATTTCCTTCCCATTCAAGTCACCACAGAGCACTGAATAGAGTTCCCTTAGCTATAGAGTAGGTTCTCATTAGTTATCTATTTTATACATAGTATCAATAGTATATATATATATATATATATATATATATATATGTTGGGGATGGACATATATACCCTCTTGATATATAATATATTAGCTTTTAATACATGTTATCCGTTTATTACATAGCCATAAATATTGTGAAATTTTAAATGTAAAGAAAAGGATTGGTATTTATATTGTATTTTCCTGATCATTCCCTCTCCCTCACACACACACACACACACACACACACACACACACACACACACACACACAGATGCTATTTCATTGATAGATACATATACTGGTAGACTGCTACATATGGTGTGTTAATTAGTTAATTAATTTGGAAAACTGCCACAAATATTGTGTATCTATGTTTACAATTTTTGAAATGTTGTTTACAAACCATATTTTAAAATAACAATCCACTAGGACTAAGTACAAAAAATCAGAATGCTAGATTTATGCACACGAAGTAAAACATAAATAAAATACCATATAAAAGATGGTTGTTAAAGAAAAAGATGGTTGTTAATTGTCTACAGATATTCACCCATTAAACAGTGTAAATAGTAGAATTTAATTAAAAGAAGGAAAATAGTTAGAGAGTAAAATAAAATGAATATGTGTCTTGGGGTGAATGGGGCCAGTGGGATGAGTTTGATAACATTTTACTGATTTCTGTCAATTTTCTGCTTCAATGACTAGAAACCATATTTCTAATGTGAGTGAAATAATGTGCCAGTAGTGATGGTGTTTGTATTACATAGGAGGTAGATAAGATGTATAGTGATGAATAAAACATAATATTTTACTGAGACTGATCAAAATCTTTATAAGTCTTTCAAATATAATAGAAATTATTTATAAATAATGTCAATATAATTACTCATATAATAGAAATCATGGGTAAAGTCATTTGTTACTCTATAACTGTGCTGTTCAGATCCCTACTACAAGACTCTCCATGAAGACAGAGAGTCCTGCTTGAAGGATATGCTCCTGATAACATTGTGCGACCTTGTGTTCAGGCTGCCTATAACCCACCGCCACCAGAGCTCAGAGCAGATCTTCAGTTCTTGCTGCCCCTGCCTCTCACCAAATCATAAGTTCCAACTGGCCCTTGCTTTCTCACAGTACTCTGCTCTGAATTGAAACTATACATGGGTATATCTGATTGAGTGCCTCAATTATCTTTCTGTGTCCTGTTTTCAAAGGATTTTGGAAAGGAATAACACCAGCTTGTATTCAAAGTAGAGAGATCCTTCATAAGGAAGAATGTTCAAAGGATGTGAGGGAACTCCAGTTGTAACAAATATCCACTAAAGTCCAACATCCCTACTCATGGTCTTCTTCTATACTTAAACTTCCAAACAATAATAACTAGAGCAACAACAAAAGATGTTTCTCCCTTGCATATTATAAATATCACTCATAAATATGAAAATAAAATAATGTTGGGTTTTCAGGCCACCATGTTGAATATGTCTTAAACAGGATGCTCTAGTCATATTTTATTCTATGTGGTAACATTTGTATCTAATAAACTATAAAGGATATCATCTAGGTTTATCCAGTGCAGTGGTTTTGATCACTCACTTTACAAAAGTGGGGCAAACTAAAGCCTCATTTTCCATTCCAAAATCAAGTGTTGGTTTTGATTTCTCAGGGTTTCTGAGTGATATCCATTTTTTCTCTCATTCCACCCTAATTCTATCTTCAATTTACTCTATGTATAAATTTTAACACTTACATAACAAAAATAAGTACCTAAAATAGCTGCAGAAGTAGACTGAGGGTAAGAAAAAGTATCTAAGATTTATATATAAATATGTGATAAGAAAAAGTATCTAAGATTTATATATAAATATGTGATACCTCAAAGGAAGTATAAGAGCACATAATTCACTACTTAGCTTTATAACTGGTCACATGACTGCAATTGGTTTTTATGCCTTTTTCCTCCACCATCTTGTCTACATCTCTTCTGTTATCAGCTGGCACTTAAGGTGATTGAAGTTTGTTATATTGTTATCTGATGGGGTGATCCAAACCTCCATTCCTGAGGAATGCAAATTCATGCTAGTCCTTCGCATAGGATTTACTTAGTCTTCCAAACACTTCCAAGTGTACTCTATTCCTTCATTATGTAGCAGCAGACATATTTGCCTTCCTACTTATCTAATTCAACACTATCAACTCACTTTAACCCGTTCAAACAGTGGCATCAAGTACCCCAAATTGGAAGATGATATTTCAGTTTTTATTTCAATGAAGTCACTGTTGAGTTCCCTAGCAAATGCTTTTAATACATTTCCACCTTAGATACTATGAAACCTAAACAAATGATAAGCAAACTGTTTCTTTAATGGCCGGAGAGTAAATATTGTATGCTTGGTAGACCATATAGTATCTTTTACAAAAACTCAGTTCTACTGCTATTATGCAAAATCAGCCATAGACAACACAGAAACAAATAGGCTTAGCTATGTTCTCATAAAATTTACAAAAACAAGTGGTGGACCAGGCTTGGCTCAAAGGTTGCAGATCCCGTTCTCTAAACCACCCAAACCTGAAGTCATGGAAACAAGAAAAAATAAATGTGAAAATGAGATATTAAACTTTATATTGAAAAATGCCACTTCAATTCCATGTTCTTAGTTCCTAAACCGTGTATCTGGGCTATAAGTGAGACATGGCCATGCATCGTTTTCTGGTTCAAAGACTGTAACACAGCCAGTAAGATAGGAATCCAACTTTGCAAGTTAGCATCTGGAACGGTAACTAAGCAAAGGTTTTAATTATTCTCATGGATAAGTTCGACAGTAATACCAAAGATTTCATTAGGTTCAGTTGCTGTAGTTAATTGCCTTAATCCTTTTGCTGCACATGGTCAGAAGCAATGTTTTATAAGTGTAACAGTGATTAGAGTATTTGGTAATTCCACAGATCGTTTTACTGGCAGGGACATCTACTCAAGAAAGTCAAATAAAACCTAGAATATAATTTAAATGACATAAAATTGCTGCCCTTCAAAGATTTCAGGATGTTACAATCCTTTCAACCTGTCACCACGTGGCTGGCTGGTCTCCCATGAATATGATAAAGCATAGGGACTGAATGTACAAATTTCTGGCAGATTAGGTACTTAGCACTGGCACAAGCAAAGTCAACCTTGGTGAAGGGAAATGTGTATTATTGTTCTGAGGTGTAATCACCAAATCTGACACCATGACACATGACCACACTTTTATTTTTGAACAATTTTGAGTGTGCTTTGGGATAACTGGGGATAAAGAACTAAAATGATCCATATGATTATTGAAATGTACGGTTATTACCCTTTCCCTAGTACAGTCTCTGTAGTAAATAACCACATATACCTTTGGAAAAAAAATATAAGAAAAACATTACCACACAATCTTAGGTTTTTACCACAATCTTTTTAAGTTTCCCATCCTAATCTTTTTTTTTCTTTCTTTTTTTCTTTTTTTTTTTTTTTTTTTTTTTTTTTGTAAAAGCAGGTACAAATTTTATTATTAGAGACCAAACGTGTGGTTACTGGGGGAAGGGTGGGGGTAAGGGATAGTTAGGGAGATTAGGATTCACATGTACACATGGTTATTTAAAATGTATAACCAACAAGGACCTACTGTATAACACAAGGAACTCTGCTCAATATTATGTAATAAAGTAAATGGGAAAATAATTTGAAAAAAAATAGATACATGTATATGTATAACTGAATCACTTTTCTGTATACCTGAAACTGAGACAACATTGTTAATCAACTATACTCCAATATAAAATAAAAGGTAAAAAAAAAATTAATGAACGGCAGTTCCTGTTCATAGCTCCCATCCTAATCTTTAATCAAGGGGTCTTAGCTCTGTGATGTGATGGCATATGTTTAAGAATTATATGAGGATTCTTAATGTATTCTTTGAAACTCAGTCAAGTCTTTTTTCTGCAGATGTAATTTTTTTAAAATTACACACATCCAGTGAGAATTCAGTGGGATCTGATATATTTTAGTCTTAAGGACTGACTCTGGTGTATTTTTTGCTACTATCAAAATCCGAACGAATCAGGTTGCACTCTCTTCCTGCTGAATATTACAATAAATATTCCCCTTGTCTCTGGTAGGTAAGTGAAGTTACTTGGTTTCTGTCAGCCCAGTATTCATCCACCCATCTGTATTAGTTTTCTACATCTAGCAAAACAAAACACCACAGACTGGATGGCTTAAACAACAAAAATTAATTTTCTTATAATTCTGGAGGCTAGAAGTCCAAGATCAATGTGTTAGCAGGTTGATTTCTTCTGAGGCTTCTCTCCTTGTCTTGCAGAAGGACATCTTATTACTGTGTTCTTAAATGGTCATTCCTTGGTCTGTGTGTGTCTGTATTCACATCTCCTCTTTCTATAAGTACACCAGTTGTATTCAATACGGCCCACTTATATACCTCATTTTACCTTAATTATCTTTCTAACGTCCCCATCTCCAAGTACAATTGCATTCTGAGGTACTGGGGAGTCAGGACTTCAACATGTGGATTTGAGGAGGACACGACACAGCCCATAATACCATCCCAGTTGAAATCTGATGATCTATTCCAATGGCATCTTTGTCAGCATCTTAGATCATAGAGGAGAACACTAGCACCTTTTCAATGTTGCTGGTACTCCCCTTCAACAAGGTATGATCTAAATCATGATAAAGGAAGTGAATTCTGTGCCTCCCACTAGGGCATTATTGAGAGGTAAATGAGAAGATGATTTATGGTAATTCTACTCGTTCAACATTCCTATCACCCTAAATCCTTACGTTACTGTCTCCATATTAGACCAAGGAAATTTTGACATCTCAATTTTATCTATAGTAAGCTGCTGTAAAATTCAGCTTCTAGTCAACCTACCAGGAAACCATTAGAAGCTATTCACAATTTTTAAAATCTAGCACATTACTTCCAGAACTTTTGATAATTTTATTTGGAATAATAAATTTAAACTCATCTAAAATATTGAATGTGTTCCTCTCTTTTTGTTCTAGTACCATCAGTAGCCATACATATTTTCAGAATTTTGGTTTATATAAAAATAGCAATTATTTGGCACTTAGGGCCTCCTTCTCTCAGAACTGAAACCTTGTATTTCACATGGAGGAAATGCTGGAATCTATTTATATTTAAGAACAGTGACTGGCACTGTGGATGGAGCGTGAAGAGAATTGATTTTGATACCGAGTAGGGCCCTGTGAGGCTCCTGGGCACTAACACTTTCTGTGTCCCCCATTTCCTTGATTACAATAAATAGCCTTCATTCAGCCTCCATGACCTTCCCCGAGCTCCAAGGGCAGATTCAAACAGTTGTTAATTAGGGAAGAGAGCAGGTGCAAGACCAGGGAGAAACAAACTGTCAACAGAAACAATAGTGCAGCCTTGAGGCAAGGTCCTGGTTCCCCATCAACTGACACACACAATAATATCTTTGAGCTGTTTTGCAGATACTAAAACCCCTCCAGGTGGGAGAAATTAACAATTAATGATGGTATGATTCCCACAAGCATGTGGACCCCATACCAGTTGGAATTTGAAAGTTGATGATGCTGATTCCTACTCACCTTACCACCAACCCATCAGATGAGTGTCCACAAGCTGATCATGCCCTCTTTGAACCAGTACTATAAAACTTCTCACTATCCTCTCCAAGGTGGGACACATAGGAGCCTGCTGTATTCTCTTTGCCTGGCAAAGTAATAAAGTTATCCTTTTCTACTTCACCCAAAACTCTACATTTGATTTGGCATAGGTGTACAGAGAAGCTGAGCTTTCGGCATCAATTTCTCCTTGGGAAGATTGTCTCAAGCTTTCCTAGTACAGCAGGAAGAAAACCTGTGGGACAGAGGAGAAAAGGCTTATGAAGGAAATGACGCTCAAAGGGATTTAGAAGTTTAAGATATTTATCAATTCAATGTTGTATATTCTGACATGTGTTCCTTTCTTAATTCTCAAGGTCTCACTCTCTCCATAACAGTGTCTTAACTGTTACATCAGAAATACAGTGAGGTTAGGGGTTAAACATTTCCAGTTTGATTTATTTGTGATTTGCAGCTATTTTAGCCCTAAAACTAGAAGAAATATTAGGGTTTTCTTTTTTTTAGCATAATCATAGAAAGTACCTATTTCTCATAACATTCTTTGGTTGAAATTAAAACTGACAAAAGTCTTATTCTGTATGTTCTCCAGTATACCTAGAAGAGTCAGTTAGCCAGTTCTTTTTTGTCTTGAACTTTATGATTTTTCTTTTTTTGGCAAAAGCCAATGAGATCTCCCAAGAACTCTCTCTCTCAATTTACAATTCATTACAGATGATCAAATGGAATTATCTATTAATCATGTCATCAATGTATGCCATAGGTTGCTAGAGTCCTGTACTAGAGGGATAGTTGATGTGCTTTAAGTGAAGCCAGTTCACCTATCCTGGATTCTCATTTCCTTAGAGTCTGAAAGCTGAAATCAAAATGAATATTAATTTCTGTAATAAGCAGTATTCTTAGCAGTAAACACTGAAACCCACTTTTGAAATTTTAACCATAAATTTTATTTACTAAATAGTACTTGCTGGTTTACAGACTCTCCAAGTGAACTAGAATCTGGCTTGGAGGAATAGAAACTCAGAACAAAGCCCAAACTGCAGTGGGCAAACTCATAACAGCTTGAACTGTTCTGGGAACCAGGTCCTAGAAAGACATCAACTGCTGCCTCTGAGAGCCAGAAAAAACCTTCACTTTCCCCTCAGTAAAAGAAAAAGAAAAAAAAAAAGAAAAAAGAGATTTCTCACAATGTTTTTTCACATATTTCTCTCTTCTAAATGATAGTCCTGCCTGAGTACATCTGATTGGTAGCATCTATATTTGTTTATTCGTAGTTAATGGCAATTAAATTTCTCTTTTCCTTACTGAGGAGATAGTTAAGAAAGAAGAAATCCCCCAGATCAAGAATATTATGCAAGATATGATGAGCTAATATACATGTCCAACTGCAGGATCCAAAGACACATTTTGTTCAGCTCACTGTGTGGGGTTCATCTAATTTAACAGATCTTACAGTGCTCAACCTCCCCCCATGGCCACTCTCCCCAGCTTTTTGTTTTAAGATTTTTCTTTGAGTTTTGTCTATGTTTTAAAATGTATTGAGGTGTGTGTTTATTTTATTATCCATCTTGAGATTCATTGGATTTTCTTAATCTGAAATTCATAGGGGTTTTTCTTAACAATTCTGAAAAAGTTTTTAATATCTATTCTGTGAATATTGTTTTCTTTTTTTATTTCTCATTTTTGAGGTCCTTCAGGAACTCTGATCAGATATATGTTAAATCAACTTACCCTATCCGACACTTTGCTTTATCTCTTTCATATTTTTAAGTTATTTTGCTATGTATATTACATTTTGAATAATTTAATTCAATTTAAATTTTGGTAACTGATTTTTCTCTTCAGTTGCATCTAATGTACTGTTTATTCAATCCACTAAATCTTTAATTTGGTTGTGATAATTTTTTCATATATATATAAATATATATATATATTTATATATATAGAAAGTCTGTTGAGCTTTTTTCAAACTCACATTTTAAAAATTGTTCTTATATATTTTCTAGGTTATGCAGTATATTTTCAATATTATCTTTTACTTAAAATCTTTTAACTATATCTAACAAAATTATGTCTCATATTGTCAATATCTGAAATCTTCACATTTTTGTTTCTAATGCCTGTTCTTTCTTCGAACTCACTTTCTTTGTTGCCTGTTTTCAATTGAATGCTGTATGAATTTTGGCTGTAAAGTCCCTTGGAACTTTATCCAAATAATTGTTTAAGGTTAATGTGAAGTTGTTTTCCTCCTGAAATAGATTTCACAATCTTTTATTAATTGTATAACATCAATATCAACTGGAGACTACTTTAAATTAAATTATCCATGTGTTTTCCATATAAATTTTACAAATTTATATCATGAAACCACATAACAACTGACTTACAGATCTTCATTTTCAATCAATATTTCTTTTTCTTTTTTCTTTGTTTACCCAATGTCTAGGTCAAAACAGGAAAGTTTATTTACTGCTTATTTCTGCTTTGTAGGTTGATTTATTATTCAGTCTTGCAATGAGGTATAATATTTGAGGATCTTACCTTTATGTAGGTTATGATACTATACTTTCTATATTGTGTTAGCTCTAGGCTTTGTTTCCTTCATCACTAATCCTGTGCACCATTAAGATTAAGGTCAAATTCATTAAGTTTTGAAATATATCTTCAAGGTGAAAACTGACTTAGGACTACCTTACTACACAAGGTTTTTTCACTTTTACTTTGTTATTGTCTTCTGGAGTCTTTGATTTGTTGCAACTCAATAATTCATTGAATCTGGTCCATCATACAACATTACTCTACTGTTTATATATTTTGTAGAAATGTTAGGAAAAGCATTTTCTTACTGGTGAAAGGTAAAGAGTAATATATTTGTATCTGATTAACAGGTTTTTCACTGAATGTTTTGTAATGAATTTTTATTTTGAACCTGTTATGTTACTCTTTACCTATTAAAGAGTTAATTGCAAATTTCATGAATTTTAGGCCATAGGGAATATGAACCAAGATGATTTAGCCATTACGAGACTTGGGTTTATAAACCTCCCACTTCCCATTAATTTATTACAGGTAATATGCTAATATGAATTATGAATTATATCTTAATTTTTTCAAAGTCCCTTCTAATGTTAATAGCACACATTCTATCACTGTTACAATCAGGATAGTGGATATCCAGTGACACACTATTCTTCATATACTCAGGACATTTTTGGTAGAAAAATGGTGCTTTTAAGCAAAGAAGACATTAACTGGGATAGGATACTCACTGAAAATGTTACTACACTTTTATTACAAAATATATTAGTCATGATTTTTAAAAGGTTGAGGTCAATATTACTATCTAAATATAGAATTCATTTGGGAAGAATTAAAATAACGAAATTTAAGTTTCATAACACCCAATTCACTGACTAATTTTTCTTTCACCAAAATAAGAAAAAGCAATGATAATTAAATTAAAATGACAAAAACTGCTGTTCATAGTATTAGATATGGTAAGGATTTATTTTTGGTAGTCATCAGAGTATGTTGTATTGAAGAGAAGTACAGGGAATAACTTCGGTTTATTCAATTATTTGGAGTGAGGTTTAATATAGGGAGTTTTACATAATGAAAAATGACTTGATAAACTGACCTGAAACAGAAATAATCAGCTGCAGGAGAAACAGAAAACCTAATTGTATTTAAGTAAGTTATAAATATGTATGCTGAAATGGTTCAGTGTATTTTAGAACTATATTACTCCAGAGTAAATCTTAATTAATATCCATTTCAGTGGTTATTAAAACGGAAAATTCCCAATTCTATAACAGTGAAAAATTCTTCTTAATTGAGAAAAGTATTCTACATTTTCAAGCATTTTCATTCTAATAATGATTTAAGGTTGCCAATTATTGCATTTTTAAATAAAACTTTATTAAGAAATCTATGTGACCTTTCAGGTTAAGTAACACAATATTTATATAGGCATTTATACAGGCATACCTTCAAGATATTGCAGGTTTGGTTCCAGACCACTGCAATAAAGCAAAAATTGCAATAAAGTGAATCACATGAATTTTTTGGTTTCCTAGTGCATATAAAAGCTATGTTTACACTATACCGTAAACTGTTAAGTGTACAACAGCATTATGTCTAAAAAATGTACATATCTTATAACATTTCTGTGATAGTAATATCAAAGATCACTGATCACAGATCACCATAAAAATATTATAATAATGAAAACATTTGAAATATGGCAAAAATTATCAAAATATGACACAGAGACACAAAGTGAGCAAATCCTTTTGGGAAAATGGTGCCAACAGACTTTGTTCATGTAAGGTTGCCAAAAACCTTCAATTTGTAAAAACTACAATATCTGCAAAGTGCAATAAAACAAGGTATGCTTATAAATTTCTCATGTTATTGTATCAGTTACGCATTGATTAGGGCTGTGAGTTATTATAATGTTTAAACACTCAGCAGTTTATTCTGGCATACAACATAATTCTTTGGTGAGCACTCCAGGACTGGTTTGGAGGTTTGCAAAATTGTAAAAACTCAGGCTTAGTCTATTTTTCTGCTCAGCTGTACAGAAATTCTATTTTTGAGATGATTCCCTGCTTAAGAGATCCACAGTTTTATTAATCTGCACTTTTCTGCACAGCCACGGCTTGAGAAGACAGTTCTAATCCCAAGTACCAAAGAGTGCATAACTGTCTTAATTCAGATTGCTATGACAAAAATACTGTGTACTGGGTGGCTTAAACAGCAAACATTTATTTCTTATAGTTCTTAAGGCTAAGAAGTCCAAGATCAAAGTGCTGGTAGAAAGGAGGTCTGGTGAGAGCTCTCTTCCTGGCATATAGACAGTCACCTTTTTGCTGTTTCCTCACATGGCAGAAAGCAGAGCAAGAAACAAGCTCTCTTGCATCTCTTCTTATAAGGGCACTAATCCCATCATGAGGGCTCCAACTTAATGACCTCCTGAAAGATCTACCTACAAATAACATCACACTGAGGATTAGGGTTCAACATATGAGTTTGGTGGGGACACAAACAAGCAGTCCATAGCAAGGAAGATGTGCTGAAATCACCAGTTTCCCTCTCTAGTTATTGGTTTAGGCATGAGTAAGTGAGGCAATTCTGGCCAATGAGATATTAGGGAAGGTCTGATAAGAAGTCTTTTGGGAAATGGATTTTTCAGTTTTAAAAAAGGTAGAAAAATTTTAGTCTAAACCCTCTGATGTGCTCTGGAGCTGCTATAGTTTTCTTGCAACCATGAGGGGAGCTAGCCTGAGGAAGAAACACACAATGCTGTGGATGGCAGAAGAGAGTGATAGAAAAAAATCAGTCTTGATGAAATCTTGGGTCATGAATAAAACCATTAAGTCTCCTGTAGATTTCTGTTCCACTTGGCAGAACTATTCTGATTGTTACAAAGAGCATGTAAATTCAGTTAAAATAGTTTGATTTTATATTTGTAACAAAGTATCATGATTTTATAAGAGCATCAGCAGAGAGTAGTATAGCATATTTTTGTCTCAGCTGATATGTGGTTAATCTTCAAGTCAAGTTTTAAATATTTATAAGAGAAAATTAAAGAAAGTTACATTTTAAAGCACCCCAATCAAATAAAAATAATAGAAATGACATGCCTATTAGTATCATTTGAGATTGAAATAAGTAATATACTATATTTTCATTGATTTTAAAAATAACAAGCAAAACTCTTTATCATACAGAAAAAAAAAACATGTTTCTGTGTACACTGACTTCAGTTTTAGGCATTGAAATACTAAAAACATTTATGTCCTGCTATGATAGTTAAATTGTAACTTCAGAGGGGTCTAATAAAGATTATATGAACTTAAGAAAATAGCGATTTCCAGGGGCAACAGAAACCCATTATTTCCTCCTAAGTTACTGGAGAAAGCCCACTGGACAATATCATATCCCCTTAGCAACCTAACTATAAATGCCATCAAAAGACTGGCAAAAGCTTTGGGGGAAATATCCCAGTGTAAGTGGGTCAGTCTTTATTTTCTTGCAAACATGAGAAATTGACACAAAATTTTCTCACAATTTTTGTTCTCAGTCACTGTTGGCATATACGGGTGCCCCATAATTTTGTTTTGTATTGATTATTATTCTTTGCTTTGTAACTTTTGCATACTTTTCATTTTCTGTAATAAAACATTTCTATATTAACCCACACCCTTCATCATACCCTTAAAAAAAGTTAGTGATAGAACTGAAAGAGTAATGAAATCATCAAAAGGGATAAGACTCTCCTGTCTGTATTGTGTTCAGTGTTTTCTCCTATTTGAGAATGTATGTATTTTGAATGGCAAGAATCTCTTCTAATTAGTAACATCTATTTGAAGATAAGACTTATTTTACATAAACTTGCTTTCTAAGGGAAAATTTTAAAAGGATCAGCTAAGAATAAAGGTAAAAACATCTGCCAAAACTCTATTCAAAAATAAGCAATGGGCATTCATTAACAAGTAATAGAATTTCTCTTCTGTGCAAAACTGATATTTGGCCTCTTGACAAATAATGGATGGTGGCAGCTCTTTTATAAAAATAAATGTAAAAATACCATGATTTCAATGAGTCACTAATACAGAAGCCTGGATAAATTATGATTTATGGGTTAAAGATAAACTAGTTGACAGAGAACATTGAATATGTGTGTTTATGCCTCATTTTTGGATGATTAATTACCAAAGGCAAAAACTAATTCCCTATATTCCCTATGCACAGAAAAGAAAGTCACAATACCTCTGCATGTGGGCTTGAACTAAAATATATGAAATAGAAATTGGTATAATCCAGAAATAAAGAAAAAAATTTACCTTACTTAAAAATTTATATGTATAAAGTACACTTCTAGAAATAGTGTTCAATGACCAAGTATCATGGTAATTAAACACAGGTGCCCTAGATTCAGATAGTCTAGGTTTCATACCTTATACCAGGTTATAATTCTACCACTTCCACTGGCTAATGTATGTCTTTGAATCAATTACTTCATCTCCCATTTCCTCCATTTCTTCATCTGTACAATGTAGATGATAAGAATAGAATCTACAGTGTTATTGTCATTTTCAGATGAGTTACTATGCCAAGTGTTTATAACTGCCTGGACTGTGGTAAATATACATTATTTGTTGATTTTTAAAAGATTATTGGATACTTATTATTTCTGAATAACATGATTAGGAATTTTGCATGAGATGAAGTCAAGATTCTTTGATTACAACAAACAGACGCATTGGTAATATTCACTGTTCTGAGTTCAATGTATTTCACTGTTTGGGTCATGCTTGAAGATGAAATAAGTGGTTAAAAGATTTGTGATATAATATGAATTACACTAACTGGTTACCTGCTCTTATTTTAATAACTACATTAGCAAAAGTACTTTCCATGATCATAAACTCTAGCATGATTACTATTGATTACTATTTTACAAAGCTGACATATGAGGAACTGCTTTGGAGAAACTGTATAAGTGTGCTGTGAACTGACAGTATGTCAGAAGAATGCTGACAACATTAACTCCGCAAATTTGCAAAGTCCTAACAGCCGCAAAATATTATTGCTGCTTTCGCACATCCAAAGGCTCCTTCTGAATCCTACAACCTCTGCAACATATTTTGTTTGAGAAGGACATGGCAAACAATATTTCAAGAGTGTGACCTACACTTTGAAATACTCAAAGACAAAATATAGAGCAAAATATTTCACATTTCAGGACACATTGAATATTTTTAAACATGAGAGTAACTTTCTGTTTGCATGTTAATAGATACCAGATACCACACACATATTCTTGGCAGCTTTCTGTGCTTCACTTATAAATCTCGGTATTAAATAAAAGATCACCTATATGAGAAGGAACAAGAAACACATGAGCAATTCAGTATGGTGTTAGGCTGAAAATGTGAAAGATGATAACTACATTTCTAAGGAACTTCAAAAAGCAACATGCTAGCTATGAAGAAATTCAGTTGGAAAATTGAAGGCCCTATCATTCAGTGTGGATTAATTTTTCATGTGTATGTGTTTAATATGTGTTTGCCCCCTTGCTTATGTAACAAGCTCTTATTAAGCAGTGATCCCATTTGGTTTATATTTACATTCTACTCAGACCCTTTCTGCAATGTTCAGAAGACATTACATTCACAATGAGCTTTTGCCAAACCTAGGAAATACTTTAATGTTGACAACTGTTGCTTACATTCTCTTCAGACCCCTGAACGTAATACACTCCAGAACTGTTTGTGCATTGATAGCCTGTGCAAGCTGACACAGGTAATTTCTCCTATGGATCTTTCTCTGACATTTCCAGTTTGAGTCTTTACAGCTCAACATGAAGGTCAATGTCACGGGCATAAAACAAAAGTACAGTTCAATACAGGCAATTCTATGACAGGTTAACTTGATATGGTTTAAATATGCTGCTTCCTCAGGATTTGATTAAATGTGGGAGGTAGGCTTCCTAGAGAACAGAATGGATGGGTCTCCTTTGGGTGATTCTCAATAAATATTCAAATAAGCTTGGGGTAATTTGTCAAAGGGTTATACTTTTCTGACAAGCAGTTGGTGTATTAACATCCTGTGTTGTCAATTAAGGACAGAGTCAGATTGTATAACTTCCAGAAGCTGGGGTTCATATCTTCTTAAAAACATGGACTAGGCCATTCAGAATAACTTACTATAAGGGCATCTTACATTTTCCTTAAGAGACAATTCTAAGTCTGCTCTAACACAGGAGTGAGCACATGAATATGGCCGAGGGTTATTTCTACATGGTTTCACTTATTTATGAGTTAATTAATTAAATTACTTAATTATGCAACATATATAATTATATAAATATGTATGTTTATATATTTTTTTAATTATTGAAATATATTTATTTATTTTATTGAAGTATACTTGATTTACAATATCATGTTAGCTTCATTTCAGGTTGTATGTTTACATTAACTGATTATTATTATATGGTTAGCACTATAAGCAATAGCCTTCCTAATTTTACCTCAATGAAAGTTTAAAGCAGCTTTTACAAATTTCTCACCACAGTTATTAAAAAAAAACAACACTAGACATTGCCCATAAAAATCTAACAGTAAGCAGGGTAATAGTCTAGTAAAGAGACTTCTAGGTAAATAAATGAATTGACTTAACTCTAGATATTTTCATTCTATTAATCATCTATCAAAGATAATTCTTTTAAACTTAGCATGGTTCATCTTAGTTTGTCTTTCTGAAATCAGTTAAATCACAAGTCTTGTTGGGAACTGTTGACATTAGGAAACTTCATACCTTTCTATTATGGAACTAATTATTCTGAGTGATTCAGATAGTCACCTAAATCCTAAATTACTTAATCCAATATTTTGAACTTATTTTCTCCTTTCTTTCATTTGTAACTGTTAAAAACAACAGTAAGATTTAACTTAGCTATACTAAACAAACAATAACCAATAAGGAAGAGAATTAAAGAGCCTATTGTGAGAGCCGTGGGTATTTCCTCTAAGTTTGATTCACTTTATTATTTAATTCTCCATTTTCATCTTTAATAATACTGTAAGATTTTTATTATCACATGGATGTTTCATGTAACTACATAATTATATGCACTTATACTAATTATGTATCATAATTAGAACAGGTAATTACTATGTTAAAATATTTAATTACAAAGTTGAACACTTAAGGCATGCAAATGTATTTTGCACTCTTTAGAGTAATATATGCTGCACAATAAATAATTTTTCTTAAGCTCTTATCAAGTCAGACCCTTGAAATCAATAAAAAAGTAAAAATAAATTCGAATTTTAATAAACCTAACTTGGAATCAAACTTAGAAAGAACTAAATTATCTTTTAATGGGATAAAGAGCATTAATTGAAATTTAACTTGAAATTTCCAATTTATAAAGAAATATTTGATAGGCAGTATGTAAAACTTGTAAGTTTTAAATTATTTCTCAATCATTATGGTATTTTAGATTTTTGATGTTGAAATAAAAGCTTTGGTATGTCTGCTTTCTAAGTCAAGATAGACCATAGCCAAATATTCATATCTAGATTTGGATTTTTTGTGTTAAAATAAACTGATTGAATAAAGAGCTATTGGAAAACTTTACGATTAAAAGAATCAATTATATACATTTTCTCATGTTTGCATGCCTACATCCTCTGTAAATGTATTAACTCCAAATGCAGCCTAATTGGGTTTTTTTGTGTGTGTGTTCTTGATAAACTCCTTAAACTTGTTCCTAATCCAGAGTAAATGCTCTGTAAAGGTGGGAATTAGCAAAGTGTATTGCATACCCATTATTTCCACCCACTGGGCATATAATTTTTTTTCTGATATTCCTAAAATTTGTCTTCTGTTCAAGTATTCTACTAAAAATTTACATTAATAATTATAAATGCTTCTTAACAAACTCAGTGAAAATTTCTCAATCCTCATATTAAACAATCTTTTCAGTTTCTTCAAAGTATTTTTTCTTTGAACATCCTGAGTTCTCCTTCTATAAGATCTTTCAGCTTGGATGAGAAAATTATAGATAATTTGAGATGCAGTATGTATGGACATTGAAGACTAACTAAAAGACAATTCGCAGAATGATTACAACATTTAACAGCTCTGCCTGTGGTTGAGCTTTTAAATCCTAGTTTATCTCTTGTAAATGTATAATTTATGTAAAATGTGGACAGCAATATTACCTACTAATGAGATTATTGTCTGGATTAACTGAAATACTCCTGAAATGTAGAGGTTTCAATAAATAGAATATATGAGAAGGTAATACTAACATGTATTGAACACATTTTATATCAGGCATTTTTCTAGAAAGTAAATTAATTTTTAAAACAATTTTATGGGGACAGATGTAATTGCTACCCCTGTTTTACAATGACAAAAGTTAAAAGAGAGTGACTTTTTAGTGCTAAGAGATTAATGGCACAATGCACTATCAATGCAAATAAAGCTTAAAATAACACAGGTTAACAGAAAAACAAAACAAAAAAACCCATCAATTATGTGAAATGGACTTTTTAAAAGAATTTTGCTAATAATGTATAGTCCCAGAGTTGGGAAGATTTTTGTGTGTGGAATGATTTTTTACAATACTTCCAATGCAGTGTGATCCACACAACTGACCTTTGTGATTATATGTATGTCTGGCTGTAATTACTACTGTAGACCAGGAAAAGATAACTGCTTAAGTTAAAATAAAATATCTTGAAATTCAAATAAAAACAGTACACTAGAGCAGCATAGAAATACAAAGCATCTGTGAAAAAATAGTGTTTTTAATGATTGTACCTTGTATTTGTTCTTTGCAGTTTCCTGGTGCAAATTGCCACCTGTAGTCTCACTTCAATGGGAAAATCTTTACTGTGTTATTATCTTTTGATTATCCCTGCAGGCATTCCATGCCCCCAAAGGAAAATCACCTATTCTATTTCAGGAATTATATGCTGTAAAATATATCTATTTATTTACAGTTTCATATTTTACAAGTTAAAGCATCCCGCATGAAAGATATAGAGACAAGAACTTACATGGCTGGAATATTGTGCTTTAAGCACAACGTTGATAGAATGTTCTTACATGTCACGTGGTTAAGGGCTCATAAAATAATCAATTTTTTTGTTTTGTTTGTTTATTTGTTCTGTTATTGTTGTGGTTGTTGTTTTCCCTCAATGGCTTGTTTCCTACCTTTCACTTGCTTTGTGGAAGTAAATTAAGAATATAATTGTCTCAGAAACAAATGTGTGGAGTCCAAATAATAAGTAACTAGCAAAGGAAAAATAATAGGTGAAGTTATTTTATGTAAGATTCTTTTAGATTACTGTACTAGTAATAGTAATCACTAGGAAATGAAAAGACAATCATAATAAATTCACATTTGATACTCTTATTACAGTCCAATCTAGAATTAAGACTTTATAGAAACTATATTTCTAAAGGAAAAATTTTCTAAATTTTTTCAGAATTCAGACTTGGGGAGGACAATAAAATAATAGAAACATGAATCTTCCTTCTCATAGCCATAAAGGAATTAAACATAGACATCTGTTCTCCAATGTTTCTTTTCCATTCTGCATTAGAACTACTCAGATACTGCTTTTATCACCACCTTCTTAATACATCTACTGTCAAATTTCCCAATGACTTTATGAAGATAAATCCAATGATAATCATACCATTCTCTAGTCAGCAGCATGTGACACAGACAGCCCCCACCCTCATTCTTGGTTATGGCCATACTTCTTTGATTTTCCTTTGGTTATTCTCAATTTTCTTTGCTTTTTTCAAACTGCCCCCTAAAATTTAATGTTGCAGTCCTGGTACTCAATAATATCAGAATACACATTCTTTTATTAAAGTGTACACAGAACAGTTGTCAAAGTAATAATTTACTGGTTCTTAAAGCTGGTCACAACGAATTTCAAAATACTGAAATCAAATGGAGAATTTTTCTGTTCACAGTGAAATTAAATTAAAAATTAAGCACAAAAAAGATTAGTAGATAATCCACGTTTCTAAATTAAGCAATTTCCTCCTAAAGAAACCAAGGATCATGTTTTATGTTAAAACATTTGATAAATTTTTATACATTTGATAACTTTGAACAAAATAAAAATACAAATAGCATACTCATGTTCTTATTAAAATGTTGCAAGTAAGGTGATGCATCAAGAAAAACTATTTACTCATACGTTACACTGGAATGTCTCCAATATGTATTTTTTTAAAAAAAATTATTTATACTTATTTATTTATTTTTCGCTGCACTGAGTCTTCGTTGCTGGGCTTTCTCTAGTTGCAGAGAGCGAGGGTTACTCTTCGTTGCGGTGTACGGGCTCCTCATCACGGTGGCTTCTCTTTTTGCATTGTGCGGGCTCAAGGGTGTGCGGGCTTCAGTAGTTGTGGCGCGCCAGATCTAGAGTGCAGGCTCAGTAGCTGTGGCGCACGGGCTTATTTGCTCTGCGGCATGTGGGATCTTCCCAGACCAGGGCTCAAACCTGTGTCCCCTGAGTTGGCAGGTGGATTCTTAACCACTGCGCCACCAGGGAAGTCCAAATGTCTCCAAAATATGTTCTTACAAATCAATAAAAAGGCCAATAGCCCAATAGAAAAATGCTGAAAATAGTTACTATAAAACTCACAATAGAATAATAAAAATAGCTAATGATCACATACATGAAAATATATAAAAAATGAGATCACTTTTGTTTACTTATCTGATGGTAAAAAGTTTAAAATATTGACAACCTTGCATTGAAGGCAATAGTGTGACTGTGATTTGATGAACAATATTTGGATAATGATTTGTCACTATATCTCAAAATCTAAATACTGCATTTTCTTTGAGCTAAAAATTTGTTCTAGGAGTGTATTATGAATAGATAAAAAATGTAAAGGCAAATCAACTAACGAAACTTTTTTGTAATGATGAGTCATTATACATAAACTAAAAGTTTGTAAATAGAGGACTGACTAGATAACTTTGGGATAAATACCCTGCATTCATTAATTAAATATTAAAAACAACTGATGACATCAGACAAGAAAAAAGTGTATTATGTGACCTTAAAATTTTTTATAAAGTAATGTAATGATTACTAATACATAGAATCTTTGTGATGATTAAGTGATATAACAAGCAACATTTAGCACCTATTATATGCTGCTTACATTGCTATATGTCTAGAACATAGTGTTCAGTAAATGATAACACTTTGTATAAGAGAAACAAATATTTATAGATGAAATAGACATCGTGCAAAAGTTTTTAGCCACAAAAAATGTATAGAGCAGCACACATTTTGTTCCATTTTTGTTAATTATCTGATTACAAATGTGTATAACATAGAATGATATCTGAAAGGTTTTCTCAAAAGTGCTGACAATGTTTAGAACAGGATAGTAGACCAGTGTAAAGCAATTATACTACAATAAAGATGTTAAAAAAAAAAAAAAGAACTGGATAGTAGGTCTTGAAATTATTTTTACTTTATTGCTTTTATGTTTCAGTATTTGACAATTTTAAGATAAGCAAGTTGTTCTAAAACTGAAAAATAAATAATGAAGTAATTTTAATTTTGGAAAACTAGTAATGCATTGCATCAACAATTTACTTGTGAGGAAATTAGGAGTTTAGGAAATCTTGTTGCTATATTCACACACTTATTTGGAAAATATGGGTGAAAAGTAAGGATAAGAATTACATGATTAGATAAAAGTTTCAGTAAAATGTAATTTATATCCAAAGTTACTGTTTGCTTTTAAAAGTGTGATCTGGCAATTCTTAGATTAGAATTAGTTCTAACAATACAATTTTAAATGCTGGTCAAATTTCAGTTTATATTTTTATGGAGCTACATTAAATTAAGTTTTTGAACAAGTAAAATCTGTCTGATATACTTAGCTCTTATGGCTTTTAACCTTTATTTTCTCTAAAAAAATTTTTTTTGCTGTAATTCAAATACTCTTTATGAATTTTCTAGCTATGAATATGTAATTTTCCTATCTTTTTTCCAGGAGGGCACTTTCGATTGTATTTATCATTCTAAGAGACTGAAATTTTCCTTCCTCTCAGCATGATCCCCATTTTTCTTTCATGATACCATCTGCCTAATAGGCTTTGCTCTTTGAGTCTGCCATTGTAAATTCTTCTGTGCATCCCCAGAGACCATGACCCATGTTTTCTCATCATTAATGAAAATCCTTCTCATTTGAAGCAGATTTTAGCAACAAGTTTTTTTTCATGCTTTTATAAAATTTACATACAGAACCGCTCATTTTCTATCCCTCTGGCATTAACATATATTGAACAAACAGGATTTTTTTGCCCCACCCAATTCACACTTGTAGCTCTCTATAGGATTAAAAGATTAGTGTGTATTAGAATAAACTATGAGAAAACAAGGTGTTGTGGTATGCATGGATAGTAATCAAATAAAAAGTTGTTAATCTCATGATTGTATCAGAAATTTGTAAAAGAAACGCATTATGTCTTCAGGAAAATAATGCTTTAAAATATATAACAACTGAACTAGAGTAATGACAGTTATTTTAAATAGGAATGGAAGGAAATTGCATTTTGGCACTTAAGTCTAATCTAATGATAATTGGAACTTCCAGAGTCTTAGAACATGTGAAGGAACCCTTTTTGAGTTAAATCAGGACATTTTGCATCCATTAATAATCCTTCATTGAATTTAGGATTGAGACCCTGAGTTTTGTAATAACTAGCAAATCTTTCTTAATCCTCAGTTCCCTTTATCTGAAATCCTAATACATGTGAATTTACTTTATATAACTTCTCAGCCTTTTGTGCCCTGAGGCAGAAAGGAGAGAGGTCAAAGAGAAGGGTGGGTGAAAGGAAGCTCCCACTTCAGTGAAGCTCTGAGAAAGTCTCAGCCAGGCCATGGCAATGATTTCCCATTCAAGGTGCCCACATTTGGCAGAAATGGCCAAAGTCTCTTGCTCCTACTCAACTCACTAGTTCACTGAGAGCAACCAGGAGAAAGTGTGGGCTAGGTGGGCCTGAGTACTTCCGTGAAACCAGAAGATGCAGCAAGTGAAGGTGTCAGCTAACTCAACCTCTCCCAGCAGGTATTGTCTTGCCAGGAGATCTGAGTGGCACACCTCCATGGCTGCCACAATTAGTGTGACTTACATCTCTATAATTTTACATACTCCAATAATGTCACTCAATGCATATGAAATATTTGACTCTCAGGAAAAAGGATGAAAACACTGAAAGCAACAAAAATATATTCTTTCCTTGTAGAAAATCATTCAAATTAGATAATCCTTTGAGAAAGAATTTTGTCCTGGGCAGTTTCCTGTAAAGTAAACATGTATTAATGCTTAGTAAGACTGAGTGGCTGGCTGCTTTCTTTATGAATTAAAGAATTGATTTGGAGGTAGAAACTTTATTGAGCATGAACTATGTCAATCTGTTTTACCATTTACATAAATTATTTCATTTAGTCTACACAATAACCCTGTGACATTTCAGTTCTACAAATGAAAAACTGAAATCTTTTGGTAGAAACAATGTGGGCTAGTTGAACAACCAGCCCATTGATGCATACTTGTAGAGAGCCTCCAAAGAAATGTAATGTTTGACTGGATGCATTGAATTTACTAAGGATTGTCTTTCTTTAGGATAAGATGGTATCAAGTCAATCTTGCCATAGAAATTAGGGAGTTTCGACAAACGGTCCTATAATCAAATATAAGTCTTGGATAGTGACATATATAAATATACATGGGAAATTAACCTTGAAAGAATTTATTCTAAAATTACTTTTCATGATGTCTGTTAGGCTCATCATCATTACTGTCTAGCAGAACACAGTAAATAGGTATTACTGAGAGACTTAACAATGCAGGTGAGGAAAAGATACTGGCAAAAATATCAGCAACATCATGTGAAGACACATGAAGTAAGAATATGTGAAACTGACTAAAGAGATGAAACCAACACAAGAGACAGAGTGATTGAAAAAAATACAGAAGAACCCCAAGAGGAAGAAAATGAAGATCTAAAATTGAAAACTGATATGGAATCTAAAAAATAGTATGAATGAGCTTATTTATAAAACAGAAACAGACTCACAGATACAGCAAACAAACTTATGGTTACCAAAGGAGAAGGGGTAGAGGGATAAATTGAGAGTATGGGTTTAACAAGTGTACACTATCATATATAAAACATATAAGCAACAAGGTCTTACTGTATAGCCCAGGGAACTATATTTAATACCTTGTAATAAACTATAATGGAAAATAAGCAAGAAAAAGAATATATATGTATATATATATACATATATATGTATAACCAAATCACTTTGCTGTACACCTGAAACTACTACAATATTGTAAATCAACTATACATCAAAAAAACCTGAAGAAATCATTAAGAAAAATTATAAAATGGTTTCAAAAGAAAAAGTTGGCTTACCCAATTACAGATCTGAAATCTACAGAAAAACACAATGAAGAAAAAAAATCCTAACTCCAAAGAAATGTCTCCTCTTTTCTCAGAAAAATAATGGGAAAAATTATGCCCCACAGTTTGTTATAGTGTACTGATTTAACATAAAACAATGCCAAAATGTGTGCTATGCCATGCATGATAGATTTTACAAATATTTGAGTAGTTGGTTTCAGCAAGGTGCCAAGGGAATGAAAAAGAGCTTGTATCAAAGTTCCTTTTGACTTTTATTACCAAAGAGAACACAATAAAAGCTAAATTAAAAGATTATGATTTTTTGCTTTTGAGATTTAAAGTTTTGTCTCCAAAAAAGATGTATATACCTGGAGTTTTAAATTGCTATAGCCAGACAGCTAAATCATGAATAAAGCATATTTTCTCCATAAAGATTGGATGTACATTTACTAGTTCTACTGTTTTTCATTTCAAAACCTCAGGGTCATTAATCAAACCTTAATTTACTTGTGATTAAAGTACATTATCTATTGAGTTAAAACATAAAATACATTGAGATATATTTACTAATAATTTAGCTGTCCATATGCACTACATTAATTTGCATTGAAATTAAACTCTTATGACATCTACATGTGTGACAACATATGATGTCATAATACAAAAATAATGTAACCATAATTATAAACAAAACTATTTGGATTAACTGGGATAAAGAAGAAAGTTATCATTGAAAATCAACTTCATAGGGCTTCCCTGGTGGCACAGTGGTTAAGAATCCTCCTGCCAATGCAGGGGACATGGGTTCGAGCCCTGGTCCGGGAAGATACCACATGCCGCGGAGCAACTAAGCCCGTGTGCTACAACTACTGAGCCTGCGCTCTAGAGTCCGTGAGCCACAACGACTGAAGCCCACGTGCCTAGAGCCCATGCTCTGCAACAGAGAAGCCACTGCAATGAGAAGCTTGTGCACCACAACGAAGAGTGGCCCCTGCTTGCCACAACTAGTGAAAAGCCCACGCACAGCAATGAAGACCCAATGCAGCCAAAAATAAATAAATAAAATAAATTTTTTTGAAAAAGAAAATTAACCTCATAAAATACCAAAGCAAAATTAATCTAATTAATTAATCAATATTAAATTGAAAAGCAATCTTTATAAGTATAGCTAAAATAAATCTAAATAAGATAGCATTAAATTTAACATATTTGTGCTCGTTATACCATTACTGATTTTTAACACTAAGTGTTATTATGCTCCTTTAATAATATAATTCAATTTCTTAAAAAATTTTATTCTCACAATTTTATTTTATCAGCCGATGCATAACTTAATCTGTGTGCCAAAATATTAATATTTGACATTTGCTAAGGATTTAATAATATATAAGGATTAAATTTGCTAAGGATTTAATCACAGTAAAAATATTAAAATAAATAACATTAAGTGTTCATTCTCTTCTGATTCAGTTAAAGAACAATTTGCTAAAATGATAGGCTCTTGTACCTGTTTTATATAAAAATGTATGTAGGAATAATTAAAATAATCTACATATGTAATTTAACATATATTTTCACATATGATTTCAGTACTATGATCTCTTATTTAGTTTATTGAGTATATTTCCAATCTTCTCTATCAGATTCTCTAGGTACATGGAAGCTAAACATGATGTCTTATAAATATTCATTTCTTAATATCAAATAGAGTTACATGGAAACAATAGAGTGTGCTTAGAAAAAAGGGCTAGGCCTACCTTTTGCTCAAATCTCACTAGGCTGCCGTTTCTGGAAAAGCCACTTAAACTGTTTGGGTTCTAATTTATTTACCTGCAAAATGAGAAAGAACGTGGAACCTCTAGAAGGTTACATGTAACTGATATGTAAACTAAATTTCAGATATACAAAAAATACCTATAGAGCATTACATGTAGTAAGTGTATTATAAATTCTGGTTTTTATTTATGACCGGTTACGTACTCAGCAAGTATTGGACGACAAAGCAGATGTCATAGATAGAATATTTTTTAGGTTAGAAAATTATACTTCCTACCACTGATTATTTTGAATCATATTATGCTAAACTCAATTCAAATCTGAGAAGAAAATATAGGATATATTTTTGTTAAACTGTTACACGTTGTCACAAATTCTGCCTGAGGCGAAGTATAATTGTTTTAACAATAATAGAACTGAAATTCTGTCTTCTAGTTCTAGATGAAGCATCATTACTTATGTAACATAAAAAGTATCAAAATAATTTTTTCTCTCATGGCGAAACTAATTTTTATTTTCAGAAAACAATGACCGATTATAAATTAGACAATTGTGAAAAAATGATTATCGCAATTGCTGGAGCTTCTAATTCTCCTTTAATAGATTCCTTAATCTTCTATTTACTTCATCCTCATCAGTAGTCTTATAAAAGCTTAGTATATAAGGAATTATAATGTCATCTGTTATTGCTCTGAAGCTTCTTTTTTAGTTTTGTCAGCAGTATTTTCTTTATGTTAAATTGAAAGATGTAAATTTAAAATATTAGAATTTTTATCACACTGAAGAGGTACAGACTGAGCATAGGTTAGAATATGAAGATTTTGTCTAATATATTACTTTTGTTCCAGGTTGGCTGAATTATAGAGTTCTAATTTTGATCCTTATTTTCAATAGCTGTACACTGAATAAGATTTATTTATCATGTAAACTAATCCATTCACCTCAAAATGATTTTCAGAAATCTATTACGTTGCAATATTTCTCCACAATAGTGTTTGAAAGAGAGAAATAAAGAGGAAAAAAAAAAAAAGAAAGGAAGATATGTTGTTCAGTTGAACAAGGTTTTCTTTTAATTCATTTGTATGGTAATTTAATGCAATGAGATGTATTTCTAACTTCTTTTATAAAAATAGTAAATATAGGGCTTCCCTGGTGGCGCAGTGGTTAGGGGTCCGCCTGCAGATGCAGAGGACGCGGGGTCGCGCCCCGGTCCGGGAGGATCCCACGTGCCGCGGAGCGGCTGGGTCTGCGGGCCATGGCCGCTGGGCCTGTGCGTCCGGAGCACAGGCTCCGCAGTGGGGAGAGGCCACAACAGTGAGAGGAGAGGCCCGCATACCGGGAAAAAAAAAAAAAAAAAAAGTAAATATATATGTTTTGTAATAGCAAAAACAATACAGAAGGCTATAATCTGAAAAGTCCCCTTCTTTTAATCCCTTCCAAACAATACAACTTCATATAACACTGTGAAAAGTTAAAATATGTTAGTTCCAAAAGTTTAAATAAACTTTTATGAAAAGTAAATTGAGACCAGAGGCCATAAGTTTCAATATCGTGAAACTGAAGAAAATGGGAGACTCTGAGTTGGAGGAAAAGATCCTTTGAGATTATAAAGGATTAAACTTCCTAACATTGAACAACTTCTTGTAAAATGAAAAAAACAAGGCAAGAGAATATTTATGTATGTTAGATACCTTAAAATACACTAAAATATAAACAGTATCTAGATTTGCTCCAAAGGTCTGTCAGGTGTATCATTTTTACTTAATCTTACTTTGTCATTATCATGATTAAATCCTGATTTATTTAAAGGATTTTCTATGAGTTTCTATTTTAATAGGTTTATTCTGATGTGATTCTCAGTCTTAAGAGAATTATGTTTATAATTTTGTTGAGTCAGCTTGGACTTGGAAATCAAATTTGAATTTCCTCACTAACCTTGCAATATTTACTTTAATGACAGAGCTGTCACAGATCTTGATGTAAATAAAAGTAGTATGACAATTCTAATTTACTTGAGTTTAAAAATCTGTGTTTACTTCCTTACATTAATTTGAATGCAAGTCAAAATTAATATTACATGTGAGAAAAGAATTTAGTGCGGAACGCATAGTCTTTAGGTTTATTCCTCACTGTGTGCTCTTCCTATCTGTACAAGAGAAGATGGATACTTTTGCATATATATATATATATATATAAGCAATTTATTCTCAAATTTGCTTTATGTGTATCAATGTACCTTGGATATTGAATTATCACTAAAGGATGAATTGTCAAACAGATTCACACGTTAGACAAGATAGATCTTGCCTAATGTGACTACCAATAGAGCATCAGTATCTGCGAAGCCCTCAAACTATCAGACTTAGCTTCCTAGAAGTCTCCTTTCCACACTGGGAGACATTTGGGTTTGGAAAAGACAATGAAGCACCATCTGCAGTACAAGTCAGTCTATCCGTAATGCTTATTTTCAGTCTATATCATGTGTATTCTGCTAAAAAGAACTCACTGATAAAAAACTGAGGATATCCTAACACCCTAGAGGTTATCTCTCAGCTGGAAAATGCTACCAGTATACACATAGGAGGAGTGCCTAAGGCATCCTGAAGAAGGGAGTACCTAGCAGACCTACTTTTACTCATTCTTTCCTAGATATCCTTCCACATCAGTAACCAGAAATCTTCCTTATCCTTGGTCAATGTATGGTTGTCTGCTATTTAATGGATGTTCCATTTTCTTGCTTTTTTTTTTTTTTTTTTTTTTTTTTTACCAGAGCCTTATTGATGAACTCTATACTTACCTCAGATTCTATAATAAATAATGCTACAATTGCAACCAAATATTTTTATAGCTACTTCTCATGTGTGGCTCCTTGACTAAAGGTCTAGAAAATGATATATAAGCAAAAGTGTTGGAAAGATGTCCTGGAAGTGTCCTTAGAAGAAAATTTTAAATTCCTAGATGTCTAACTGCTGGGGCAAGAGATACACAATTTGAAAATTTTGATAAATGTCACAAAATGATTTGCAAACAATTTTCACCAGTTTATAATCACCACACCATTGACAGTATATGAGTACCTGTTTTTTCACACCTGGACAAAAATAAACAGTTTTAACCTTTAACATCTTTGATAAATTGATAATTAAAAGTCATATTTTAAATGTGTTTTTCATTATTTGTAAACAAATTTGTGTATGTACAATAAGGTTTGTGAGCATAAAATAAGAAAATCCAAAATATCGGGAGCTTAAATCTCATAATGTTGCATTTCTCTCTTATTAAAAATAAAACAAGAATTGAGAAGTAGGGTACCCAGGGCTGGTTTGGCAGCCCCTCAAAGTCGATTGTGATCAGTCTCACGTCCCTAACCTCATGCACATATTCCAAACAGCTCCTGGAGCCTTAACCATCACAGGTGTGTTGAAAAAGGGAAGAAAAATCAAGTAGGAAGATGAAAGACATGCTCCTTCTCTTTAAAGGAGACTTCCTGGATGTGTCCCCCAACACTTACATTTACATATTTCTTTGAGACCTCTAGCCAAATGGCCACATAAGAGAGATAATTATACAATACGTTTATTTTAATTTAATTTTATTTTATTATCTGACCTTATTAGTTTTACTAAGAAAAATGAAAGAATGGCTATTGGAAGACAACTAGAAGTATCTGTGTCTGAACATCTTTTTAAGTATTTAATAACCATTTGCATATTATGTTTCCTGTGTAATTCATATTTATGTTAATGATCAATTTTGTTTTTTGTTATATTGGTTTTAAGACCCCTTTCTATATTCAAGTATTAAAACCTTTATCAGGTGTTTGAGTTGCAAGTTTATTTTTTCCTAGATTTTAATTTGTCTTTTGATCTAGTTGATGACTCAGTATGCTTTTAGACTCTGTGGTTGAACTTTCTAAGGTGGTCACAATTTGAAAGTCACCAGGGTAAGAGATTTCTTAATTTTTTTGTAATAAGGAAATAGATATAAACACTAACCCATGTACATTAAGCCAAATGGTGTTAAAGAAAAATATTATTCTGACACTTGTTGAAATGGTAAGGAGGACTTTATTCAGGACAATTGCAATAACAGAGATGGATTCAACCATGACTACAATAAGGACAAGTGGGCATTTAGAGCCAAGGAGCAGGGTGAGGTGCCAGTGGATGGAAAATGATACTGAGGAGATATCAAAGGTAAAGAGATGTTGCTAAACTAATTTAGCAGGATTCTTGCTACAACTGGACTAGGTAGGCCAAAGACAAGCCCCAAAGATGAAGCCTAGTCAAAAAAAATGGGCTCAGGGGAGCCTAACTAAAGTTTGATCAAAGAGAATTCTTAGCTAATATTTGTAAGATAAAAGGAGCTAGGTAATAAATGAAACTTCCTTGCAAATAACACTTTATTTTGACTTCCAATGAGAGTCAAATTATAGTGGGCTATTGAATATCCATTGGTAGTAAAATGAATCTATAATAAGCATTAGAAAGAAATGCTGGAAAAGAAAAAGTGAAGCAAGAAGAACTAAAGGCAATCCATAAAATTGTCATTGAGAATATCCAATATCCACACTTATCAGAAGGTATGTGAGTGGTCTCTTTATTAAAAAAATTAATGATAAATTGTTAAAGGTAATGTATTTTGTATTCATAAACCATGACCTATAATTTTCAAGGAACATGAAAACTATAACCAAAATAAAATATTTTAAGTTTAGAAGATTATAACAATTTGAACATTGTGTGCTTTGTAAAATTTCCAAATTAAAAAAAATGCATGGAATTAGAAACAAGATTTGACGTTATTGTTAGTTTAAGCTAATGGGTTATGACTTAGTTTGGAAAAACAAAACAGATATTGTATTGGCAAAAAATAAAGACACCAAAAGTGTTGGGTTGGCCAAAAAGTTTGTTCGGGGTTTTCCATAACATTGTACAGAAAACCCCAAACAAAATTTTTGGCCAACCCAATACTTCTCCTATGTATCACCTGAGATGTCAAAGGAAAATTACAAACTAAGATTTCATTATGCAATAAAAAATACATGTCAACCTTTTAATATTATTTTGGTGATTACTGTGTAATATGTAGAGAGAGTTTCACTAAAAGCAAAATATTAGTATTTTTAGGGTGTTTTTAGGTTAATAATAAATTGTTACAGCATTTATCTGAAAAATACTCTTGCATAGGTAACTCAAAAGATGAAAATAATAATGTTATAATATTTTGCATTAGAAATTTTTTATGACAGAAATTTCTTTCTAATTCTGTTATTTTACTTTATTTATTTATTTTTTTGCGGTATGTGGGCCTCTCACCGTTGTGGCCTCTCCTGTTGTGGAGCACAGGCTCCGGACGCGCAGGCTCAGCAGCCATGGCTCACGGGCCTAGCCGTTCCGCAGCATGTGGGATCTTACTGGACTGGGGCACGAACCCGCGTCCCCCGCATCGGCAGGCAGACTCTCAACCACTGCGCCACCAGGGAAGGGAAGCCCCCTAATTCTGTTATTCTGAACAAGACTTTGAAAGGCATCATATCTAGAAACCAATTTCACTGCCATTATGTATGGAATAAAGGATAACCGAGTCTGTAAAACCACAAAGCTGTAATGTAGACATCTTTTTAATTTCTGGTGAATGAAATGAAGCGCTCATTACACCACATAAATTAATTGGTAACCATCATAATCCACAGAGTTCCAATGAAATCACAATGAACTTTGTGGAATTAAAAGCTTCAGACCATCTTGTAATTATGTTAGCAGCACTGTTTCTCTTGTAAAAAGGTCATAGAAAATAAATGAAGTTAATATTTACCTCATGAACAACAGTTCCATCGTTCATATGATGAGTTAAACCACTAATGGCAAATCAAAAACTATATAACAGTGATGACAACGGAATATAACTCACCGTGAGAAAAAATTTGCTATGAACTAATAAAGTATGAGCCAATGTAGAAAACAAGTAACAATACCTCTTCATTCAAATAACAGAAGTTATTTGAATGAAGAGGTGTTGCTGTTTTCTTAAGACATTATGTACAATAATCATATTTAGAGAGTTATACAGACAAATAACCACAATTTTATATCCAACAACAGGGTCTGGAATGCAAAGTTCCATTTTCTAAATATAAGGTTGTATATATCCTACCTTCAATGTGAATTTTGGCTTCACTGGGAGCATGTTTTATTTTTCAATTATATAGTATATACTTTTTATATTTTTGTAAAATGTTGATAAGATTAAATGTTTCCAAAGTATGTCTCTCTTTTTAGAAGTTAATGTTAGTTTTTCATACATGTTAGGTGGGCACTCAGCAAATATTTATCATAATCATATTATATCTAATAATTCAAAGTAGTTAGAAAATAAAAATCGATTTTCCAACATTGTATTCTAATAATATAAACAATGACTTGAGAAATGCCAAAATGGCATAAACACAGACATACACATTCACGACATAGATACATACATGCCATCATACATACCTACATACATACATGTATATATATATATATATATATATATACACACACACATACATATAATTTATCTTCAGGGCATGTTTATATGGTTGAATGTAATTCATATTGGCAAATAAACCTGACTTTCTCTCTGGATGTTCTTCTCAAGGTTGTTGTGCTAAATGTTCTTGGCAGATTACTCTTTAGTAAGGCTCTAACAAGTTTCATCAGAATTTGATCTACGTCAGCAAAGATGATGAAAAGTTTTCCTCTTGAGGGCCAGCCAACTGTTATTAATTGGTAGCATCTGCTTGGATTGTTGCATTGAGAAAGACCTGGTGTTGTATACAGGTTTAGCAAGAAAGATCATTAACAACGGAGAAGAGGAGCCTATATGGTATTTTTTGTCTATTCCTCTACTCATTACAACCAAAGACTTGGACCTGAAAGGTCATCTCAGGAAACCAATTACATTATTCATGGCCAGATACTAAGAAAAAATTATTTCCTCCATCTTCTGCACACTCATAGGCTTTATAAACATTATTTAGATATTATTACAACTTTTCATGATTTTAAAAGTCATTCTTTTCTGTTAGAGTTTGAGCTTCTCTATGGCATTATTTCTATGTAGTAATAATGAATAAATGTTCATTTCATGAATAAATAGATGAAAAGGTGGTGTCAGTCAGAGATTTTGACATTAATATTTTATTTGTGGAAGCAACCCAAAAGCAACTATTGAAGATATAATTCAGTCCTAGGGCCAAATACATGATCCATGTGTTAAATCAAATTGGCATGATATATGTTTCCTATCCTAATCGACTGTATAATTTAATTCATCAGAAAAGATCTCTTGTCTGCCAAAGGCAGCTTTCATTTAACCTTATCACATGGTTTGGAGAGAAACTTCTTTGTTTCCTGAATGAGTTCAGCTTGATTTCTCCTAAATGCAGCCAGATTTGAGAGAATGGCAGAGATGTAGATAGGGAAAGAAGAATACAACCATGAACTTCTACAGAATAATTATTACTTCAGAGGAGGGCTGTTGAGTACTAGACACTATTGGAAAAGAGCCTTGTAATGCCACATAAAATGAAAAATGGCACAGAACCCTGAAATCAATATATTTCCCAAATTTCAAAAATACCAACTTTGACATAAGATGTGCCAAGTACACTTCATTGGCAGCTTTTGGCTGTAAAAGTTTATACATTTTTTATTCATCTACCTTCTCATTTATTCATACAACATATTATGAGCTCTTTTTTTATGGGCCATCGACTCTTCAAGGCACTGAGGATTCAAAGAAAAGTAATACAGAAAATCTTCCATGGAGGCCATTGATTTACCTTGCTAGGTTGTTATGGAGAACGTGGTAAGTATGGGTTTACATTGTTTCAAGTGTTCAAATAATGAAATATATCTGGCATCACTGAATATATACGGTTTAGAAAGTGGATAGCAAAATAATTCTTTATACTGAAAATGTTGCAAATATTTTTAAAAGTAAACATTTAATTCCATTTTTTAGAGGAAATAAAGGATCTATTGGAAGTCATAGAATGTTCTTCAGTAACTTCTAATTAATATTAATAACAAAAATGACAAATCAAAATACTGCCACCCATTTTCTCATAAAAAATGAGTATATATTTTGTGCTAAGACCTGGGATTGAAAAGTATGAAAATATTATATTCTGTGCCCTTGATAAACTCAGACATTAATGATTTTTCTAAGATATGCAAAAATACAAGCAAATAAGATGCTTGTTTCACACTGAGGTGTTCAAGGAAAGCTTAGCTGAAAAGTAGGGGAATAAGAATGGGAAAAGAAATCCCAACAGAAAAAAAAAAAAAAAAGAAATCCCAATAGAGAGGCCAGCATATAAAAACAATACTTTCACCATGGCATGTTGGCAAATAATATTTTCTTAAAGAAGGAACATAAATTATTTTCAGGGGAGGGGCTAGAGATGAGACCTTTTCCCTTTTATAGGGATACCAGTTATATTGGCTTAGGGCCCACATCTTAACTAATTACATCCATAACGACCCAATTTCCAAATAAGGTCACATTCTGAGGTACTGTTGTTTAGAACTTCAACATACGAATTTTCAGCTGCAGGGCCGGAGGGAGAGGAGCAAATACAACCCATAAAATCTCTAAGATTGTGCTCCATCAGCACTTTTCTATAGCTATAAATGAGCCACATATGTAATTTTAAAATATTTATAGCCACATTTTAAAAATTAAAAGAAACGGGAAAAGCAATTTTAAAACTATATTTAATTTAACCCACGTTTTGTTGACCTATCAGTAGGGATGCTATCAGCTAGAAATGCCAGGGGATGCTCACCGGGGCCCTATTCCTAGGGCTAGCTGGACTAGCCCTTGTGATTCTTATTATGATTACAAGACACACCCGTAGCAAAAACCATCAAAGAAGTCAAAAAACAAAGTTTATTATTCACAAGAGTCCACACAGCGAGGTCCTTGAGAGAGGAGAGAAAGTGCAGGCATGGACCTCGGTCTCTGCCTTTATTGGGATCGAGGGTGGGGTGTCTGGGGTTTCGAGGCTTCATTCCTTATTGGCAAATTTAAAACATAAGAGTGAGACTTACGGTACAGGAAGAGAAAAGCAGGGTCACTCAAGTGTCAGTTATCTAGGTCAACCAGGGGTTTCTGAAAGGGGAATTTCATGGGTGGGGGCTGAACTGGGTTCTTATCTAGTTGATTCGTTAGTAGCTGTGTCATAAATTTGGCAATTTGTTTATTTGAGATGGATGTCTTTGAAAGTGGATGCCTATGCAATCAGAAGCTTAATGTCAGGCACTTACACTATAGCCCATTATAAACAAAATATTATTATAGCAATGTGTAATCAATATAAAAATTACTGAGATGTTTTACTTTTTCTTTCTTGTTCAAGTCTTTGGTATTGAAAACGAGGGCAGTTAGATCCATTAAACTGTTAAGTTGCTTAACAAAAAGTGAACTGCAACCTGCCTTTACTAATCAAGCTCATTTTAACTGTTTTTACATAAATTTGCATGTCCTCCAAGCATCAGGCAGCCTAATCAAGTTGTTTGCCATAGTTGTTCTTTCAGGAAGTTGGAGTCAGCTCTGTCCAGTTCAGGCTCCAGCCGGTTAGGACTGGTTGGGACCTGACTCCCCGGTGGTCCAGTGGTTATCAGGCTGTGCTTCCAGTGCAGAAGCACGGGTTTGATCTCCGGTAGGGGAAGTCCAGCATGGCATGTGGTGTGGCCAAAATACAAAAAAAGACTGGTTGGGACCACCAACCATGCAACTGGGCACGTGGGAATGTCCCACTGGTGACCTTTTGACATCAGAGGGCCCAAAACTCCACCCTTAGAACACGCTAAGGCTGCATTTTCTTAATATACATCCCATGAAGAAGCCTGTAGCTTAGTTGGACCTGCTCAAGAGGACTATTACCTTATCCTTTTCCCATCTCCAATCACCTTTCTCCAAGCTTTCCACACCTCAGGCAACCCTGATTCTTTATCTCATAAATATCCCAAGTCCCTTGCCCTCAGGGAGATGGATTTGAGACTTGCTCTCCCATGTCATCGCTTGGCTACCTCATGGATAAATCTTTTCTCTGCTGTAAACCCTGGCATCTCAGCAGCTGGCTTGCTGTGCATGGGGCAAACAAACCTCATTCAGTAACAATGTCAAGTCTGTATTTCATACGTATAGTAAGTACATCTTGATCCAAAATAACCGTATTTAAAGTGCTCAGTAGCCACCTTTGGCTAGTGGCTACTGCATTGGGTAGAACAACTCCAGAGCACTAGTTCTTAATATTTTTGTTATATTTTGCTTTTCCTATGAACTCCTTGTTAGTCTTGCAAAACAGGGATTGTATCTTAATAAAGGTGTTATTTATATTTTAGACATTTTTCACAGAAACTGGCAAACCATCTGTGAAGGAGGTAAAACCAGCCTGAGGAAGAGGAGTCAATATGAGATTGCTGAGAGCTGATGGGCCAATGGAAGGTCAGAAAGTAGAAAAAGTGTTTGTAAGCTAATCTCGACTAGCTGTTACTATGATAAAATTGCAAGCATGGGTTTACCTTCCATTTTGTGTAAACATGCTGTGTTAGTTTCCTATTGCTGCTGTAACGTATTACCACAATTTAGTGGCTTACAACAACAAAAATGTATAATCTTAAAGTTCTGGAGCTTGGAAATCTAAAATGAGTTTTAAGGGGCCAAATTGATGTTGTTGGTCAGGTCATGCCCCTTCTGGAAGCTTTAGAAAAGAATTAGTTTCCTTACCTTTTCCAGCTTCGAGAACTCTATTCCTTGCATACCTTTTTTCTTGGCTCCTTTCTCCATCCTCAAAGTCAGCAGCTGAATATCTTCACATCTCTCTCTGCTTCCTTCATTATGTCAGCCTCCGTTTCCCTGATCCTGCCCCCTCTTACAAGGATCTTTGTGATTACATCATGTTCACCTGGGTAATTCCGGACAACCGCCGCATTTCAACACCCTCGAAGCAATCACATATACAGTCTCTTTTGCCATAAAAAGTACACTTACAGAGATTGGAGTGTGAACATCTTTGGCGGCCATTATTCAGCCCACCACATATACCTATTGATTTGAACATTTATTTACTGAAAAAGCATGTATAAATAATTTTAAAATATCTGTAAAATATAAATATTAATAAATCATTTGTTCATTAATATTAGTATTAATATTCACTAGTATTCATTAGTATTAAATTCATTAACATTAAATAACCATAAGGATTATATGTAGATTTTTCCAGGTTACACAATTCTATTTTTTCTAAATATTTTCCAAATATATGTATTTTTTAATTAGCTAAATTGAGTGTGATTTTAAAGAATGAAAAAATAGCACACTCAGAATTGTATATGTGAGAGACCTCTATTCCTTTATAGTAGCATTTAGAGTTAATTTGTGTTTATAGCAGAAAGTTTAATAGTATTTTAATTAAAACTATACAGACCATAAATTTTAATAATTAATGTAATTTAATCTAATGCCAAAAGGTATGTGAGTAGCATAGAAATTGTCTTCCTGCTTTTTCTTTTTTTCTAATTGCTATCTCCGGTAAGGGAAAAATGTATCACGTTATTTTTCCTACAAAGCCCTGCCTAATTCTTGCCACCCTCTTCTCACTCCTTCAGTAAGTGGAGACCTAGTAGGATAAGCACAATGCCAAAGTATTGTCAATAAGTATCCTGCCTGACATCAAGTATTTTATAACTCAGCAGGAGATAATGGCTAATAAAACCGATAAGACAGAAACGCTTCAAATAATTGTTCACTGTCATAACCCCACTATGCGTTTCTTCTGTGCTGTTTAATAAATCAGCATGATCAAATTTTCCCAGTAATATTTTTCAAAATAACAGACTAGACTTGTCCTCATTTATATAAACACTGCACCTAGGATTTAAATGCTGTTTCGTTACTGAAAATTATACTTTTTAGGTTCTATTTATATGAATTATGAGCAATTCTATAACTGCAATAAGTTGGCCTGTGAGCGAAAAAAAAGTCTTTTATAATAATATAACAACATCATCATTATCACCTAAATCATTTCTAACAGCATAATACTACTGCTAAACAACTGGGAGCATTATTTTAAATGACTTCTCTTAAATCTGTAAACAAATATTAAAGAAATGCTTTGAGTACTAGGTTTAAATAACACTAAACAGACCTATATCATTCCTTATAGTATTGATTTATGAATCTTGTTTTATCTAGCTACAATTTACTTAAAATATAATCCCTAGAAAGTTCTCTTTGGATAGCATTTATTATTAATCAATTTGGCTATTTTGACAAAATCCTAACTGTGCTTTACCCAGCTAGAAATCGTTGTAGAGATATTTTATGAGACTACCAATCAATTCCCCTGGTAATAATTTTACTTTTTATAATAGTACAAACTATTATTATTATAATGGAACTTCTTCAAATTTGCTAAGAGTAGAAAATCCTTCTTGCCAAGAAGTTGAAAGAAACTATCCTCATTTGAGAGGCAATATATAACAACGGTTCAGGGCAGCCTAGCTTCGAATCCTGGTTCCACTCCTGTGACCTTGGACAGATCCATCAGTTTCCTCCCATAAATTGAGAATAATAGTCCCTACCTCATAGTGTTTTTGTGAGGAATAAATGAATCCATAAATGTATAAGACTTAGACGATCTCACGTGCTCAGAAAATGTTAGCTGATATTAGGTCTTCAGTATTAAAAGACAATGATAGTTGGGGCTTCCCTGGTAGTGTGGTGGCTAAGAATCTGCCTGCCGATACGGGTTCGAGCCCTGGTCCGGGAAGATCCCACATGCTGTGGAGCAACTAAGCCCATGCGCCCCAGCTACTGAAGCCCACCTGCCTAGAACTCCTCAACAAGAGAAGCCACCGCAATGAGAAGCCCGTGCACCGCAACGAACAGTAGGCCCCGCTCTCCTCAAGTAGAGAAAAGTCTGCGTGCAGCAACGAAGCCCCAAAACAGCTAAAAATTAAATAAATTAAATTAATTAATTTTTAAAAAGACAATGATAGTAATTGTGATAAATCACTATATGATTGATAAAAGAAAACAGAAAAGAAAGAGAAATTCGATGGTCATATTTTACGATGCATTGAATTAGAGTATAATTTCAGAATTTATACAAGTGAAGCTTATAGAAAATGCCTACTATGTAATAAGTGCCCAATATACATAATAATTACTTCTATTATTAGTGGTAGTATTAATTTTTTTGAGACTGGTATAATCTTGATCCAAAACTGATACAGGCAGTGCAAGTATTAAAGAGTACAGGACAGTTTGCCTATGAAACTGAGCCGAATTTCTAATTAAACTAGTAGCTAAATGTTTCCAATGCTGTATTTAAACAATAAACCATAATTTAAAAGTGTTTTTCCTAAGAATAAATAGTTTATCATCGGAAAAATCTGTCCCTGTAAGATACCACAAAACTAAATAAAACAGGAAAGTTTGACACAAAGCATTTGATACATTCAACAACTATTTATTTCCTTTTTAGGAAAAAAGGAATAAAGGCAACTTCCTTAATCTAATAGAGGTTATAAAACAAATAATTGTACACAATGGAAAAGATTTGAACCATTCAACTTATAATTGGGAAAAAATAAAGTTTTACACTATTTAGGGACAACATTCAATATATTTAAAAACTTATTCAGAACCAATACCAAACACTGAGATCTGATGCTGTCAAGTCCCACTGGAGTTTACCAGCAGATTTCCAGCTTTGCTACAAATTTACTACAAGTATTAGATTTGAGTATCTAGCCAATACAATAAGACAAAAATGCAGAGTATGATAATTGTACCTAGAAAATCTAACGCAATTCACAAATCATTAGAAACACTGAGTTCAGCAAGATAGTTTCATATATAATCAGTGGAAGATATAAGCACCATTATTCTCCATTTGTGTTTAGTAGAAACTAAGATAATATTTACCACATCTAGAAAAACTATAAATTAAGCAGTATCTTAAAAATGAACAAAATCCTTATGAAACATTTAAAGATATAGAATACATAGAAAACAACATAGTCAAGGTATCAATTATCATTGATCTAGACTATAAGGTGAATATAAATTCAACCATAAACTTCACAGGATGTTGTGGAGAAATGTACAAAATTATTCTGAAATTTATATTAAAGAACAAAAGTTCGTACAGAATTTTTTTGAAAGAAATAAAAAGAGCAAAGGAGAGAATTCCCTATTATGGTATACATTGCAAATCCATCATAAATAACACTGATGCCACTGACGCATTCTCAGACAAACAGACCAATAGAACCAACCAAGGAAAGAGACCCACGTATATTATGGGGACTTGTAAGTGATGGTAGGACTAATCAGTTAGAGAAGAATGGATTGTTTATTGGGGCTGGGAATATTAGTTCACTACTTGGAGAATAATGTATTAAACCATAAAATTATGTCACAGGAATAAAATATAAGTGAGAAAACTACTATATAGAACATTGAGATGTAAATAAAGAAAAACATCTATACAGGATTAAGGTGGGGGAAAGATGTTATTTAAAAAACAAAAATATGCAACAACAAAAGAAAAAATGTGGTTTTAATCACATGGCTGTGAATGGGCCATATTTTATAAAAGACACTATAGTAAACAGATAAATGACAAAGAAATTTGAAGAAGATAGGTGCAATATAGCATAATGACATGGGGTTAAATCTAATATATATTTTTCAATCTATGCAAATTAACATAATTTGATAGGCAATTCACAAGAGAAATAATTTACATGGCTAATATACATATAAGAGATATCTAAGCTCATTAGTAACTAGAGGAATACATATTTTTTTTTTTTTTTTTTTTTCGGTATGCGGGCCTCTCACTGTTGTGGCCTCTCCCGTTGCGGAGCACAGGCTCCGGACGCACAGGCCTAGCGGCCATGGCTCACGGGCTTAGTTGCTCCGCGGCATGTGGGATCTTCCCGGACCAGGGCACGAACCCGTGTCTCCTGCATCGGCAGGCGGATTCTCAACCACTGCGCCACCAGGGAAGCCCAGAGGAATACATATTAATGCAATAATGAGAAGCACTTTCTTTAATCCACTAGAAAGACAAAAATCTAATTTTATTCTTATATATTTATACACAGAAAGTCAAATGAAAAATTGAACCATCAGTAAAATGTTAGAGAATTTCTTTCTCTTTATTCATAGCCCCTTAAAATATTGACAGGTTTTAGGTAATATATTTTTACCTTTTAAGTGGATAATTTTATTATTAAAACAAGTAATAATTAGGAAAGAAAAGGTAAAAAGAAACGTGTTAACTAGAAAACATGACATATAATATACACTTTCAAATTTGATAAATTATATCAAATAGGCACAGGGAACTTAATTCTTATATATACGCCATAAGATTTGCATGAAATTAGTATCTTTAAAGTAAGATTATCTGGCATTAAAAAATAAATGAGCAGTTTTGGTTCTTTCTTGCCATTCTCCCATAAATTTTAAGAACGTATATTACACACAGATAGAAAAGGATTTTCTATTACAATTGGTTAAAATCTCATATATATATATTTAAGCTATGGTCCTACGAAAAGATGGGTATGTAAGCTATAGTTCTGTGAACAAACATATACGTATACATATTTAAAATATCTATATAAATATGTATATAATTTTCATAGAACCATAGCTTTTTTTCCTGAAACTGATGAAGCACTGGTCTCAAATTTTAAAAATAGGATATTCCATATTCAAGGGATGAGAACATGAAAGAGGCATTACTCCATAGGTCATGGGAAACTTCAGTGGGTGGTTGAGACAGCTGACGATCTTCAAGGGAACAAAGGGAATATGAGAGTTTTTCTAGAAAGCTGGAGCTGAGTCATGAAGTGCTATAATTACTAGGTTTGGAAATCAATTCTCCTCATCTTAGGAAGCCAGTATATTCTATCCAAAATTAGAGCTACATGAAATGGTAGCTGTGAGCTAGTTAACCCTCTTTACTGACTTTTCCCTTTAGTAGCTGAATGTGTTCTGAATGTAGACCAGTTGGTAGCATCTGAAATGGTTAATGTTTGATGGCAGCATTCAGTACTAAATGAAAACTCTAGAGATTCAATATTGAAAGTTTCATGAGATATCAGAATCTGAAACCCAGCCATCATTTAAACTTGCTCACCTATATTTTAAGTTTTTGTAATGCCCTGAATTAGATATTACATTTCTGGTGCATATTAGTCTTTCAGTATCTACATTTTATTAATCTATATTACTAAAATATACTAAAAACGTTTTAAATTGGCATTACGGATATACTTGAATAGCTATAGTTTAAGCTAAAATATAAAATAAAGCTAAAAATGTGTGTGAGCATTTATTTTAATGCACATACACAACTGAAAAGGAAAAAATGAATTGCTTTTACAGTTTTGTGTCTCAAGTATCTGACAACTTCAACATGTTTTACAACTACTTATAAAATGGAGAAACATTAAAAAAAATAAAATTATCCCTCACTTAGGAGAGTACGTTTCACAGCACAGACCAAAAGGAGATTTCTTCTTTGTGCCCAACCATGGATGGCACCCTCTGGATCTCTCTCCTGGAACGATGTCAAGTCAACAATAATTATTATTCCAAAACAAACTCTGAGAACAGCAAGCCTGGCGCAGGCAGCTTGTGCTACAGCCAAAAACTGAGGCATAACTGCCAACTCTGTCATTCTTCTGGCTTCCAGAAATGTGAGGGAAAGTGTGGGAAGAGGTGTTTACAAACTCTCGACTATGCCCCTATGGATGACAATTCTGTAAATCATCCATGGAGCACAGAGATGCCAGGAAGTGAGTGTTGATGTGTAAAAGGTGTCTCCACCATTCTGTAACTTGTTCCCAGAAAATTTAAGGAGGACAGATCAAAATTCAGAAAATCAATACTTATCACAAGAGTTTGTTCAATACCTTAATTTAGGTTACTAGATCCTACATCAATAATTTGAATGCAATTAGTTTATTTCAAACATGATTCCAGGAAACTTCCATAGAGGAGTACAGAAGTGAGACAGAAATGGGAAAATATTTGTTTCCTAGGGCTGTTATGACAAATTGCTACAAACTTCGTTCCTTAAAACAACAGAAATGTACTCTCTTACTCAAAGTGCTGGCAGGGACATATTCACCCCAAAGCCTATGGGGTTAAATCCTCCCTTGCCTTTTCTAGGCTCTGATGGCTCCTGGCTTCCCTTGGTTTGTGGCAATATACGTTGTCTCTACCACCATCTTCACAGGTTTTTCTTCTCTCTGTGTCTGCTTTTTTTGCCTCTTGTAAGAATAATTTCATTGGATTTAAGGCCCACTCTAATCCAGTATGATCTTATCTCAAAATATTTTACTAATTATCTCTGCAAATAGAATAATCTGCAATAATTTCCAAATTAGGTCACGTTCTGTGTTTCCAGGATCTGGGCGGGACACTGTTCAAAAGGCAGACAATTAAGTGTGTGCTACTAAACAAGATCTCCTAGGAAGTAGCTGGAACTCAATCTCAGTGGCAAATTATGGAAGCCAATGGAGAACTGGAGCCTCAGAATTATAAGCCACTCCCCGAAAGGAAGGAAATTGACACTAACTCTGTCAATAATTGGCTGAGGCTGTTACGGGTGAGGGGGAGGAGCTTACTGGAGATAGGGAGGAGGAGAAGGCAGGTCCTGCTGACCGTATTCAGTTCAGAGTGGGTTTCCTCCACCAAAATAAGCTCCAGAGGAAAGAGATGCAGATGTTAGCAGCTGGAAGTCCTCTGGTGAGCGCTACAATGGCGAGACCTGAAGCCATGTGAAGAGGGCACCAACAGCTTTTCCGCAGACAGTTAATCACACAAGTATCAATTCTATCCATCAAAACTCATTCTTTCAGGGGAAAATATTTCCGCAAATTTCAGTAAATACATTGACTAATTAATGCACAGATGATCTATATGAAATGATAGATAATAGAAAAAAAAATCAACTTCATCTTTTTTAGACAACTTGAAAAAAATACCCATATGTAAGATTGGGTAATATAAACAGTGACGCTAAGGAGATTTCTATGCAAAAGATTGAAGGTGTGGTGTGCGTCCTCCTGACTGCTTATAGTAAAGTGTGAAGGAAGAGTCATGAATTGAAGAAGGAATAGTTAAGTAAAATGGGACCAGAACATGAAGATTTGGAAAATTCTCAGCCTATCCATACTGCAAAAAAAGGAGAAAGCTTATTCTTAAGAGAACACTGAGGGTATTGCTGCACAACCATTTGATAAAGAAATTAGTATGGATATGAAGGACAAATTTAATCAGCCACTATGCGGCAGATGCCAGAATAGAAATGAGATTGTAGCAACAGAAACACTGTCAAAGGGACTAAATGAAAAAGAGAAATGAGATGGAATGAAAGAAGGCTGCTTGGGGCTTCCCTGGTGGCGCAGTGGTTGAGAATCCGCCTGCCGATGCAGGGGTCACGGGTTCGTGCCCCGGTCCGGGAAGATCCCACATGCCGTGGAGCGGCTGGGCCCGTGAGCCATGGCCAGTGAGCCTGCGCGTCCAGAGCCTGTGCTCCACAATGGGAGAGGCCACGACAGTGAGAGGCCCGCGTACCACAAAAAAAAAAAAAAAAAAAAAAGAAGGCTGCTAAAAGGTGTTATCTTTGAAGAAAAGGGGGAAAAATGACTCCTAAGACAATTCAAGGATTATGAGGGCTGCCACTCCCACCGCAGGCTCAGCGGGTGAGGCTGCTTGCTTTCTCCTTGGTTTCAGTAGGCAGAGCCCTCACAGAAAACTGAGGGAGCCACACTCCGCTGAACTGAAGGGGCAGCTTCCCTGCAGAACCGTGGGACGACACTGCCACTGCAGTGGGTCTGGAAGGCAGAACATCAGGCCGAAGAGAATTATTCTTGAGTCTTCACTTCTAATGAAATTTGCCTTGCTAGGCTTTAGACTTGCTTCAGACTTGCCATCCCTTCCTTTTTTCCTATTTCTTCCTTTTAGAACGGGGCTGTCTCTCCTCTGCCTGTCTATCATTGTGTTTTAAAAGCACATAACTTGTCTGGTTTTACAGACTCACAGTTGGAGAAGAATTTTGCCTCAGGATGAATTGTATATCAAGTTTCACCCATATCTGATTAAATGATATTTATATGAGACTTTGGACTTTAGACTTTACAGTTGATGCTGGGATTTGTTCAGACTTTAGGGGTGTTAGGATGAAATGAATGTATTTGCATGTGAGAAAGACATAAATTTAGAGAGCTCAGTGGCGGAGTGCTATGGACTGAATATTTGTGTCCCCCCAAAATTCATATATTGAAGCCATAACCTCCAATATGACTATACTTGGAAAAATGGTTTTGGAGGAGGTGATAAATATTAATTGAGGTCATAAGGGTTGTGCCCTAATCTGATAGGGCAGGTGCCCTTATGAGAAGAGAAGGAGACCCCAGAGCTCTCTCTCTGTCTCCACCTCTCCACCACGTGAGGACAGAGAGAGAAGGCAGCAGTCTGGAAGCTAGGAAGAGAGCTCCTACCGGAACCTGACCATGCTAGCACCTTGATCTCAAACTTCCAGCCTCCAGAACTGTGAGAAAATAAATTTCTGTTTAAGCAATTCAGTCTATCGTATTTTGTTATGGCAGCCTGAGCAGACTAAGACAGTAGCTTTCATGTCACTACTTACAGTCTAGTAATGAAGCCAACATGAAGAAAAATAGAGTTGAAATACCAGAGGAACTAAATCCATCTGAAAGTACATGAGTCTCTTGAGTCAACTCAAGACTGAGGGAAAATTACTCCCTAATTGTTCAGATGTATGACCAATATATGTATTTATTGTCTGAAACACTTTGAGTTTAATTTTCCAGAACTTGGAAACAAAAGATTACTGGCAGTTTAAAAATTAACACTCTTCATAAATGTCTATGCCCGTACTCTCCATATCTCTAAAGATCAAGTTGTTCTAATGGATAATATGCAATAGTACCTCTTTCCTTAATGTCTCAGATGGTTAATATTCAATCAGACTTTTTCTGTGGTGATCCTATTAACTGCATGAAGTTTAAAAAAATAGATTTGAAAGTGTATAAGTGATGTGTAACTAGTATTGTTGTCTTAGTCAGTTTGGATTTCTATAACAAAAATACTGTTGGCTTCCCTGGTGGCGCAGTGGTTGAGAGTCCACCTGCCGGTGCAGGGGACACGGGTTCATGCCCCGGTCCGGGAAGATCCCACATGCCGCGGAGCGACTGGGCCCGTGAGCCATGGCCGCCGAGCCTGCGCGTCCGGAGCCTGTGCTCCGCGGTGGGAGAGGCCACAACAGTGAGAGGCCCGCGTATCGCAAAAAAAAAAAAAAAAAAAAGTACTGTAGCCTGGGGCGCTTAAGTAACAAACATTTATTTCTCGCAGTTCTGGAGGCTAGGAATTCCAAGATGAAGGTGTCAGTAGATTCGGTGTCTGATGTGAGCTTTCTTCCTGGTTTGCAGATGGCCACCTTCTTGCTATATCCTCACTTGGCTGAGACAGAGATCCTCTCTCTGGTGTCTCTTATAAGAACACGGATTCCATTTATGAGGGCTCTACCCTCATGATCTAATTACTTCCCAATGTCCCCACTCCAAATACAGTCACACTAGGCGTTGAGCCTTCAACATTCGAGTTTTGGGGGAGACAACAATTGCCGTATACGAATATTAGTTTTAAGGGTTAAAACATTTAGTACATCAGCATGTTTTTTCTGGATAAATTATTAGATATTTCAATCTCTGTATGTCTCTATCTTTATGTCTCTATCTGTAGATAGCCATAGAATACATCATTCTATTTATCTATATCTATCTTTTTTCGTATAAAATAGAATATATACAAGTAAGTCATTAGAACTGAACTCCCAGACTCCCCTGAGAAAAATATATAAATCAGAATATCTTTAGTTATTTTTTTCTTTGGTATTTTGTTTTTCCTATATATTGCTTAGGACCATTTCCTGTGTCACTGTTGTTTTGCTATTTTGAATATCACCTATTTCCTGTTATGCTGAGAAACTCTAATCACATATGAAACTATTCCTCACATGGTTGCACGTATTATAAATAATAACAAGTTACTCTTCGTGGAAAGTCTTTAAGAACTGACAGGTTAAATCTCTAAGGCAGGTCTTTGGGACCATGGGCACTCTTTCATGAAAGTGTATGTTTGTGTATAAGTACATTTTTCTGAAACAAAGATTTATAAATTTCATCAGGTCTTATTAAAGGCTCTTGACTTACGTCTAGTTAAAACTTTTTTCCAATAGCAAGAAAGTGGGCTTTCTGACATGTTACTGGGAGAAAGACAATTGCATGGACATCTTGTCCTACGCCTAATATCACAATAAAGAGTATTTGTGCCTGTCTGTTCCTTTTAGGGATGGGCCCTTTTTCTATTTTCTGTTTGCTGGTTAAATTACAGAAAAGCCATGAACAAGCTAAAATTAATGCACTTTTACCAAATTCCTACGAAATATAAAGTGCCAGTGATTATAGAGTTAATTCTTTAAATCAGCATTGAAATGTGGTTCAGAGTCCCAAAGGAATTTCAACTATATTCCCTCTTTAAGCAGCTGTCACAGTTTTGCAAAATGCTCATACGACCTCCCCTTAGACTGCATCTGTTTCTTCACAAAGGTCCTTGGAGCATTTATATAACTACTACTCAGAAGTGGGATTATCCTGCTAAATTCACTTGCTTTTGAATTTATTTTAAGTATGTTCAGAACAAAGGTCAGCGTAAATAGATCATGTGAGGTCAACCACCTACCCTGGCTCTGACTAAATTACAGAAATTCTTCCTAGAACCATTTTACTAAACAGTATTATTATATTTATTTAAAAGTAAAATTAGAAAAATCACAGCCCAACCCTCCTTTCTAACCCCAGTGCCTCAGTGTAAATCTATTATATAAGCATATTTCTGGGATTTTATTATTTACAGAAAGAAGGGACTTATTAAATCCTTAAAATACCATGATCGTTGTTTCTGACAAATCTGGTGTTATTATGTTGTTCTTTTTAAAATGCTGAAAAGATACACTGCTTCACACTGGTCCTGGTGCTTCCTAAATATTAGCTCTACCTCTTACTTATTTCTCAACTAGGTTAATTAATTAAAGACAGAGAGAGGGCTTCCCTGGTGGCGCAGTGGTTGAGAGTCCGCCTGCCGATGCAGGGGACGCGGGTTCGTGCCCCGGTCCGGGAAGATCCCACATGCCGCGGAGCAGCTGGGCCCGTGAGCCATGGCCGCTGGGCGTGAGCGTCCGGAGCCTGTGCTCTGCAACAGGAGAGGCCACAACAGTGAGAGGCCCGCGTACTGAAAAAAAAAAAAAAAGAGAGAGAGAGAAAATAATAAATACAGTGAGAAATATATTAGCTTGCTAGTATTGCCATAACAAAGTATTGCAAACTGGGTGGCATAAACAACAAACATTTGTAATCTCACAGTTCTAGAAGCTGGAAGTTCAAGATCAAGGTGTTGGCAGGGTTGATTTCTTCTGAGGCCTCTCTTCTGGGCTTTTAGATGGCTGTAGATGTGTTCTCACATGGTCTTTCCTCTGTGTATGCACCTTTACAATATATATGTGTCCAAATTTCTTCTTATAAGGACACCTGTCAGATTGGATCAGAGCCAATTCTAATATCCTCATTTCAACTTACCTCTTTAGAGATTCTAACTCTAAATACAGTCACATTCTAAGATAGTGAGGGTTAGAACTTCAACATATGAATTTTGGGGGGAACACACTTCAGCCCATAAGAACATATACATTATTGTACAAATCAAGATGCTTTTGCAAGTAAACGGGAGAACTATTGACAATTACACGGTAACAATATTGATTAAACAGAATGTCCAAGGCAACAGTCTGGTCATCCTTGCATTTAGGAACTATTGATGAAATGACTTCACAATCCAGAATTCAAGTTATTCAGTGTACCTCCCTATTGCTTCCATTGTGACTGGAGAAATTTGTTGATTTCAGTAGCCCTCAGGTAGTGAAGTATCCACTTTGGCTGAGAGGCCCAGAACCTCAGAGTTCCTGCCTTTTCTATCATTTCAGGCCGAGTGTAGGAAGCATATCAGTCCTCAGAGATTGGCCTTAAGTCATTTCTTGCTTTTTTTTTGTTATTACATACTGAAGTGTTCAATGTCTTCCTATGTCATTGGTCCTATAGGAAGTTGCACTAAGTCTTATTACAGCCACATTTGCAAACTGCTGCATTGTGTTTTCCATGGAGCTATGCTCTATCAAATGCTTGAAAGCAAAAATGTCCAATATAATTAATTTTTTTTAAGCTGCCGCAGTCCCAGATGGGTTTTGGAATAGATAACATTCCAAATTTTAAAAATATAAAAGCACATTTATATCATATTTTATGTAGCACCACCAATATAGTCTTAGGAGTACTCCATAATAAAAATACATTAACATTTATGAAACAAAATGTACATTCTCCTTGAGTAAAAAATAAAAATTATATGAATGCACACATACACATGTATACATATGGCACATACATATATATATAGCGCAAACACACACACACAAATGTATACATGTAGGTCAGTTCAGGTCAAGTTCCGCTACCAAAACAATTTGACATACAAACACGGAGTATGTATTACTTGATTGGTCCTAGGAAATCCTGTAAATTTACCTTTTTGGGGAATGTCCCACATGAAATAGGACTTAGTTTCTCAAATTTGTGTTTTCCCCTCCTTTTCCTTTGCTCACCAAATTCTCTGAGGAAGTTTTCTATATAAGATATCTGCTCTTCTGTATTTTTCATTCCTTCACCTCTTAAACCCAGTTTCTTCTGTCTACTCTCTTCTTTGCCTAATCCCTACAGAACAGCGAGGCATCATTATCCTGTGAGTGAAGATCAGGAATCTTAACCTTATTTACTTATTTAGCCATGTGGCTCATGGGATCTTAGTTCCTGCAGTGAAAGTGCCGAGTCCTAACTACTGGACTGCCAAGGAATTCCCAATATCAGGAATCTTGAAGGTGGGGAAACTGTTCCTCAGATTCAAAATATCAAGATTTATTTATTTATATAATTATTGGTTAAAGGCCTCTATTAGACTGAATATTCTATGAAGTCTGAGATTACGTTTGTCTTTCAGAATACTGTGTCTCTGTCACCTATTACAATGATTAGCACATAATAGTGTTAATGTGAAACAAATAGACTGCCAGATGTTTCTCCAGCAAGGATGGGTTCAGCAGAGAATTGCACTTTGGGGTCTGCAACTGTGCCAAGTGTAAGTTTATGAACGGCAAGGGAAAGGGAATCTTTTATACAGGGGGAGAGGAAGTTTGGAGGGCTATAGCAAGCAAAGAGTCCATGGCTTTTCACTGGCTGTGTCCTTGGGTCTTTCTTCTTCCTCTTGGGCTCTGCTGTTGGGACAGGTCATGAGTGCTTCCCCTTCAGATCTCCGAACTCTATTTAATGGAGGTCTCTGTTTACTAATGTTTTACATTAGGAAGCAAAAAAAAAAAAAAAAAAAAAAAAATCTTGTAAAAGGGAGCAAGTACAGATGGATAGAAGATAGAATTAAGTGATGAAATAATGGAGGAGCCAAAGTATCTCTAAACCTTTAAGCCTTTTGCTTAACAGATAGAAAAAGAAATACTCAAGAAAGAATGATAAAGTGCATTCAAATACATCGCATTTGAGATTATAGCAGAAAATGTAAAACAATATGTGTATTCATTTCCTAGGGCTGCCATAATAAATTACCACAAACTTGGTGAGTTGAAATAGCACAAATGTATTTTCTCACACTTCAGGAGGCCAGAAACTGTAAATCGAGTTGTCGTGCTCCCCGTAGAGATTTTAGTGGAGAATCGATCTTTGCCTTTGCTAGCTTCTGGTGGCTGCAGGAGTTCCCTGGCTTGTGGCTACATGACTTCAATATCTGCCTGCTCTTTCTCATGACCTTCTCTTCCACTTGTCTCTCATAAGGAAACTTGTCATTGGTTTCAGGGTCTGCCTTGCTAATCCAAGATGCATGTCATCTCTAAATCTTTAACTATACTTACAAAACCTCTTTTTCCAAATAATGTCATATTTACGGACTCTGGGTTTTAGGATGTGGACATACCTTTTGGTGGGGAGCAGGGTGGGGTCATCATTTAGTCCACTATAATTTGTCCAATAGGAAATTAGATCTAAAATTTAGGGAATAGTTCAGGACTTGGGCTATCAATTTTGGATTTATATGCATATGATTATTAGCTTATTCTCCTCTAAGTATTAAAATGCAGAATTAACTCTTAATATTTATTTCTGAAATCCTTTCTAATAAAACTAAGTGCTGACCTAAGATAAGTAAGTGTCCAGATTTAGAACATGCATTTAATCCAAGCCTTACTTGATTGGATTACTTTTAGCACAGTACCATAGGTGTTGGTTTCATACCTACGCTGGTACCTTGATGATTTGGATCCTTTAGGTAGTCATTTGGGAACACAAAATCTAGGGATCTTTAGGAATCTGTCACTAGTAGATTTGGAAAACACCTTTAGCAACCAACTGAATAATACAAGCACGGTGTATACCATTGCAGCAGAAGATATGGTGGATAAAAATCTGAATTTGCAGGCAAACAGGTCTGGGTTTGAACCAAGCCTCCAGCGTTATCACATTTCACACCTTGATAAGTCACTAATTACTCTTGAGTTTCCCTCCTATCAAACTGTAATACCCATATCTCATGAGATTGTTATAAATTTTAAATGATTAAGATATCTTAGCATACTTTTTTGCATCTTGTATATATTCAGTTTTCCATGAGAGTTCTAATGGCTGTATAAAAAGGACACAAACACAATTAGCAAAATATATAAGTGCATCCTAGAAGAGAAAAGTGTGTGGTGAACGGATGTGATTTTAAAAAGTCCTTAGCAAAATTGTGAAGGAAGTGAAATGGGTCTTCATTGACCTAATTCAATAATTCCACCTTCCATCACATTCCCTCTGCTCTCGGGATCTCTCTAGACCAGTCTATCAAACAAAACCCCAACCAGTCGAATAAATCCATGCGAAGGTATAGCAGTACTATTTGTAAAACCCTTACCAGAGATGCTTTGGAGGGAGCAATGCTGAAACTGAAAGAATGCAGATAAAATGAAAGAAATTTAGTCACTAACTAAGGGTACGTGGGTATAATATTTTCAAAGATGGTGACATTCTGCATAACCTGTACTGTGTTACATCATATGGTTAACTGCCTACTTTTAGGTATAATGTTAATTTCCATACAAACGAACTTCTTCACCAACAGAACCTAATGTTTCTGCTTTAAGAGAACAGAAAGAAGACTGCATAAAAGAATATTAGGTAGCTCACTAAATCTCTGGGGGATATAGAGTCAAGCATAGCACTTATACAGCCAGGATCAATATCCAAACCACCGCCCAAATGACTACAGCTAAATCACTACTAATCATATTCCTTAGCATGGATGCCATGTGTCTCCCTTGACTCTTGGTCCACTAACAGCATAGCCTCTGAAAGTTGAGGCTCTCCCAGCATTTCTAGAAGAAAATTTCTACACATCATCCACTTCCTGCATTATTCTTCTGAAAAACAGGCTAGTGTGGATGCATGAGGGCCCAAGTCACATGCCTATACCTGGATCACAAAGAAGATTGAGATAGAACAGAAATTCATAAATATAAATGAATGTAATTAAAATGGGAGTTGTTCTAGGTTTGCCATCTCCAAATAGACAGATATTTTGCTCAGTAAAATCCTAAAGGGGGACTGAATTGTCAAGAACTTTACTTTCCTATCATTAGTATTAACTAAATATGAAGTGGAAAATATATTATGATTAAGGGGTTAAAAAAAAAGAAAAACAAACAAACAAAAACCCATTTATTACTCCTAACAATATTATCTATATTTTAAGAATTTCTTTGTAACAAAATGGAATTTTTCTAGATTCTATATTTTACCCTTAGTAAAACTTCATGTATTTAAGTAATAAAATTAAAATCAACATAGGGATATATTTTACTCTTGAACTTCTGTGTAAATTATAAACTGCCAATGTGGCCTGCTCAAATAAACACATATATCTAAATAATCAATGGTCAGGTGCTGAAAAAAAAATCTGTTTATATCACCTAATAACTTCACCATGCCTCACAGTTACTTATTATAATTTTGATTGTCATTGGAAGAGCTGTAATCTATTGAGATCGCTAGAAACAGCTCCAGGACTTCTGATAAGAGCACTTAAATGGAGTATCCATTATACATTAGCTCAAATAATTTATCTAAGAGGGATCATCAAAATGTCTTTTAGGGTAAATTTCCTCCAGATTAATTTAAAAATTTTTAAACTCTTTTTTATTTTTCTGAACTGTGTTAGAATTTGATTTTATCATGTTCTCTTCCAAATAACCGATATAATAATTGACAATTTCCCATATCAGAATTGAAACCTATGCTCCCACAGCATTTCTTGGAAGTCTCTAAAAACTGACCAATAATCCTCCAGCAGCATAATTGTAGAACATGCATTTATTTATAGAAAACAGCAAGAAATGGTAGTTAATAGAGTATACTGATTAAGAAAATGCAGTGTAATAAATGAATATTCAGTCTTACAGTTTAATGTGATAAAAGTCATAAATACTTATGATGACAGTTTCAAAAGTTTTAAAATTAAATTATATGTCTCCAAAAATAAGAGAAAAATATATGCACATAGTTTGATGCAAGTTTATATTCTTTGGACATTTTCCAGGCACAGTTTTCCATTTGTACTAATAATCTGCCTGACATTAAAATACTCTCTGAGCCGCAAATTTTTACAAGCCATTGGTAATTAAACAGGGATCATTCCTTGTGATGTGGGACTCCGAATGTGTTTAAGATGCAAAGGAAAGCCTTTAATTAACTCCTTATAAATTTATGATGTGACAAGATATTGTCTGCTTCGTTTTCGCAGAGCCATGAGAGGCACAGCTCGAGCTATTAGTTACCTTTCAGTGGCAGCAGAACTACCGGAGAGTTGAATGGAACCACAGCATCATGCTGCACATAAGAACAACTGCATAAAATATTAATCACTCCAGCTCTACATGTGAAATGTTACAAAAGAGAAAGTCAAAGAGTAAAGGGGAAAAAAATCACCACAGGGTGCCATGCATTAGCATCAACAAACCACTAGTAATGGCTAAAGCAAAATGTGGTGGCCTGAGTCCCAATGCTAATAATTTTCAAACTTTTGTCATGGTTAAATAATGACCTAGCCACAGTGGGATGCCCTGATATAAAGGAAGGGGCTCTGTCCTAATGAAAACAGCCCTGGTGCCAATATAACAATTGAAAGAATTCATCAAAAATGAAGCAAAATGCTAAGCTGAGCATGGTGCCTTCCTAAAGCTAGTATGGAAGAGAGTATTTTTTTGACTGTAGTAACGATGCTAACTATTCTCATTTTTAACAAATTTATCTCACGTAACCCATATAACAAGCCAAAAAGGTTGATATTACTATCCCCAATTTTCAGTTGAATAAACTTGCCAAAGGTTTATAAGTGAGGGTTCTGTGATTCAAACCCAGGTTTACCCAACTCTAACCCATAAGCTTTTAGCCACTTAATAGAAGATTTAGCTAAATCTTACCTCCCTTTTCTCTTCAAGGAGGTTTAATGTAATTTTGGCCTTATGAAAATTATGACTGCTTTAAATGCGATACTCATAATGAATATTATTACAAAGGGCCCACAAGCACTTCTGAAGGGATGGTTAGTTAAATTATTTTCCAACACTGCTATATGATAATAATGGACAGAAGAGAAAGAAAAAAATATAGGTTTTAAATAAAGCTTAAACTTGGTTTAAAAGTAAATTTGTTAGTATCAAATTTATGTATTATAAATACATCAATATATAATATATGTTTCAAGTATATATTACATTATATATTTTAGGTTCCAAAATATTTATACATGAAAACTTTCTAATGTGAAACAAAAATGACCATTAAAAAAAGAAAGAAAAACGTTTAAATCAATAATCAGTCTACAAAAATATATTGAGGATATATACCTGTTCAGAACTGCCATCCTAATCTCTGCATGAAGTTGCAGAGAGCAAATAGATTGGTAAATAGAGAGAATACCACATATAGAACGACACCTTCATAGGCACATGAATGTAAGCAAAAGTGAATTGAGGTTGGAAAGATAAGAGGGGTTGCAGTGGGGGTGGTGGTAAGGAGAAGGGATGTTACTGGGAGTGTTTAAGAATCAGGTTAGTGCCTGAGAGCTGATGGGCTTGCTTTAGCAAGGCTTAATGGGAATAAGAAAGAAGAGTTCCTTCAGGTCACAAAGCTATCAAACCCAGAACTCCCTTCCTGGAGTTTAAGCATCTTCTCTTCTGAGAATACAAGTCTGCTAGATTGTTGACTCAGTCTACTTAGAACCTAAAAAAAGATCTTTAACTAAAAGCTTTTCTTTATCAAGTCAAAGGTCATATTTGGATGAATTGAAGCATATACTGTTTGATTTAATGGGAATTAAGAAAAGAAATCCAGAGTTCTACAAATCAATCAGATAATATTCAACTGGCCAAAGCATATCTATTGGTATAATAACAACATAACTCAACACTTATTAAGTATTTGCTATTTGGAAAACACTGTCCTAAGCACTTTACTGGAATTAGCTCATTTAAATACTCATGTTATTTTTATTTTTTTGATAAAGTTAAATAATCTACCTGAGGTCAAAATGTCAATGTAGAGAGATAACCAGAATTCAAGTTCAGGCAGTCTGAACTTGATTGTACTTAGATTGTATTTTTAACCACTGTACTGTACAGACTTCCTTGGCAATACCTTTTATAATTAGGAGTATTTCCTTCTCTCAGCTACCTTACCATCTATACAGAATGCAGAATGACAACCCATAAATATATCCAGGTATCTTAAAAATAAAATAATTATAATTACTTTATGTTGGCAGAAGAAAGAATGGGTTAGGAGAAATATTGTTTCAAATAAGAGAAAAGATTAGGATGGAGTCTGAATTTGTAGGTCTGAAATTATGACTGAGTGAAACAAAGAGAAAATTCAATCTATATTACAGGAAATTCATTCCTTTATAATTGTTAGATACCAATTCAAAGTTAGGGAGAAGGCATCAAGGAAAGGGAAGATTTCCTGTGATGAGAAAAAACAAATCTGTCAATACTGTGGTTTATATGGTGAGTTATAATTGAAGGAAAATTCCATTTTGACTCAGTGTGACACTGTTTATGAGGTTGGGGGATGTTAGGTCTCTAAGAGAAAAATTAAGATTACATGAACACATTTTTTGCACAGTGATTTTCGAATTGGAAAACATAGTAAATGTCTTTAAGGAAAAGGAATCCTATGTTAGAGGTTCTGGAATTAAAACTTGAAATCCCAACTGAAATTTGTTAGTATTCTACAATACAGAAAGTTGCATTTGAAATTTGGTACTTGCCTTCCATATTGGTATCAAAATGTACTTTATATAAAATTAAATATGTTTGGATCATATGAAAATGCCTATATTCAACCAATTTGGTCTACAAAAAATGGTCATTTCCTATATTTCAATTTAATAGATGTCACAATATGCTTGTCAAACCTTGTAATAGAGACACATTTGAACATATGAATTAGATTCAAGTAAGAATGTGTTTGGCTTGGTTTTACTGATTTCTTGATAACAAGCTAATTTCAAAAAAGACTAATAGTTAAACCATGAGGTTATAGTCTCACCACGTTCAAATTATTTTAGCTCTTGTCACCCAATAAGCCCTGTGTTTATTGACTTAACCATAATGGAACTTTACTTCTTGATACAGAGCATGCAGGGTGTTGGTTTGTGGGTAATTTTCTGTCACTTAAATATTCATGGATTCAGTCAAGTTCATCTTTGATTCTGCTACCACCCAGGCCTCATCATCATCTGGCCACCTCTTCCCAGAAGAGTATAAAGATTATAGTATAACACACTTTTCAAAAGCACTGGCTTGGACATGATCCATAGCGCAGTGCTCACATTCTATTCATGAGAAATAGGCACAAAGCCGCACTTAAATGCTAAGGAAACTGGGATATGCGATCTAGCTGAGTGCCTCGGAAGAGAAATTAGACCTTTGAGAGAGGCTAGGAGGACCTGCCACATCATGATGTAGAAAAATTACATATTTTATATATAATATGGCATATCTTTCTTAAAGCATTTCCAAAAGTAATGAAATGGTTTTTACTGAGAATTATTAGAGGTTTCTTGTTCACACTGTCATTTAATCTAACTCTTAATTCACTAATGAAACTGGTTCTCTCTTCAACAATGTGTGTGATGGAGAATTATTGCCATTACCTTTCGCTAGTGACTTTCATTGACCAAACTGTGGTGTGTAAACATTTCTTAAATCTGATATGCAAAATATGAAATTCATACTTTTTCATTTTATAAAGAAAGTGAATTTGAGAACATATACTTAAGCCAGTACTTTTAAAATAGTGTTGTTAGTTATTTATAATCATCATTTCATAATAAGTAGATTCAGATTCTTAGTGGAATATGTAGCATGTAGTAATCAACTTAATTCATTTATTTATTTTTGGGTCATGCCTCAAGGCATGTGGGATCTTAGTTCCTCGACCAGGGATCGAACCTGCACCCCCTGCAGTGGAAGCAAGGAGTCCTAACCATTGGACTGCCAGGAAAGTCACAGTAATCAACTTAATTTAAAGGGTAAATTAAGAAAAGTAAATGATAAAAATTGAATGATAAAATGTCTTTCAACAGAAAAATATTCATATGTATAGCCACTATCTTTAAATCAAAAACTCTTTTTAATCCTCACTCTGCCTGCCTCTTCTACTTTAAAGTGTGAAAACTTCATCCTCATTTAGTACACTAACAATTCTGAATTTTTTAAAATTTCTGTTTCCATTTACCCAGTTCTTCAAATTAGTCTAAATAATCTAAACCCCAGAGAATACTTATCTTACAGAAACAAGTTACTTGCTTTTTAAATTATATATATTTATGTATTATATATTACATGTATATTCTCATGTATATTATATATTTCTCTTCTTACATATTCATATATATATATTCTTACATTAAGGTCAATTCCTGTTCTTCAGCCTACACATTTTTTGTTCTGTTTGCTCTTTGTTGTTTTTAATTTTGGTTTTATTTTGCTTTGTACCAGGACCATTTATTTTAACCTCTGTGGTCAGGTTCTTTCTCATCTACTCACCTACCCTCTCTTTTTCAACATTTAATGGAGAAAAACAGATAAACAGCAGGTACCATTACCACTTACACATAGCATCTGATATACCTTAGGTGTTTCATTTTCTGGCTCATCAACACTTGCCTTTCCCTCTGTGGTCTTCCTGGAGAAGAACTGACAATCAGGAAAGTAGGTAGCTAAAGGTAGAGCAAAGACATGTATAGAACTCACAAAAAGTCATTGGTAATTCATCAATCCTGTTCTAAACTGTGAGTGCTTTGGAGAGGCAAAAGCTTAGTCAGCTCTTTCCTGTGGACCCAGCATGGTGATTAGTACTTAGTAAGTAACATAATAAATGTATATTGGAGAAACAAATGAACAATTTGACTCTGAGTAATTAATATTTAAGTGATAACAGAATACTGGAAAAAAATGACTCATGTAGAAATACTTTATCTTACTTAACTCTCTTCTATCAGATAATCATACTTATTTACATTACTGTAAAATATAACATATAAAGAAATATCTGTATTTTTTACCTTTTAAAATTATGATGATAAGATTTTAGATCCTGTTAAGAGGCTATACATTCAATTTAATGAATTTTGTAAATGTAAGTTACTTAGCTAGAATATACAGGACTGATTTTGCTAGAAGGTTCTAACTATATATATTTCCTTAAAAAATGCTTTCTTAATCCAATAGTACTTTTCCATAAATGTATAAATTAAGCCAGCCATTGTTCATGTTTCTGGAGAACGTAAAAGATATATTTTGAGGAGTTTTAATAATTATAAAGACTGTTGTCAATTAGAATTTAAGCACAAAAATCACCCAAGACGTTGACATTAACCTTTATAAAAAGAAACCTAACTAGGTCATAGTTATGGAAGTGTATGTGTTTGTGTGTGTGTGTGTGTGTGTGTGTGTGTGTGTGTGTGTGTGTGTGTTTGTTTTATTTGGTTACTATCTTAATGACTTTAAACTATCTATTCTCTCACTATCATAGAGGTTCTCCTACATCCTAGCTTTCCCTCTAATTTTCTTCAGGTATGCTTAGCACTCTGTCACACTGAAAGATCTCCATAGATAAATGAAAATATTAGAAAGGTCCTCTTGAATAGTGTTATATGAATCAAATATTTTCATTAAGAACTATTATTATTAGCAAGAAAATTTCTCCTATTTCCTGTCACTTGAAAGAATTTCATTCTTTCCTTCATTGTCTTCATCAATCTCTAATCAATGATGGAATTAAAGATTACTTTCTCCATAAACTGTAATCATATGTGATGAAATGATTAGTATTCAGTCAAAATATAAAATAAATTAAGAAAGAATATGCATATACATTACTACATATGTGTACATATAAATATATATAGGAGAGAATATACACTCTAAATGCACTCTCAATATTAACTTCTTATTCCCTCTTCACCTTTAAATCAATCATTTTGAAATATTAAAAATTCTAGTGTCCCCTTCCGAAATTATTTGAATTAGTCTAAATTATCTCACCCATAGAAAACAGTCACCATATGAAAACAAGTTGTTGCAGGATATATATTATTTTGTTAAGATCAATTCCTTTCCTTCTCTCATAGCACTTTTTGTTTGTTTGTTTAGTTTTGCTATTCATCTTAATAAAGAACAGTCAGCTAGTGAAAAGTGTCTTGCGATTTTAGTAGAAATTAATTTCACAATTGAAAATAAATCTTTTTTCACTGCAAGCAGGTGAATGGCCAGAATTTTTTTCAGTGGAATGAATGAACTATATCAGATACACAATGCATTTATTCCTGCCTCAGCAGACTGGGATTTTTCTTTCTTTTCCATTTCTCTGTATGAAATGTAGATAAGGACGGGTGTAATAGGGCCTGGGCAAAAATTCAAGGTAGTTGCCAAAAACACATGTCTGTCCAACACACGAGGGAGACGATAGCCTTTATCTTTAAACTCCAAAAATTGCCAGTGTTTTATTACAATCTTATTTCATCCTTATTCAATTATAACTGCATATTTTTAACAATAATGAACTATATACCCACTGCCAGGCAATTATGCTTATTTCACATGGCTCTCAGCTCTAATTTGATCTAGCCAAAGAATGGTTGTAAGGTTTTATTTGATTTGGCTTTGCCTTATATTCTTTTGTAAAACAGATTAAACAATAAACTCCCAAAGCTTGATTTAATTATTTGCAAAAAGCAATCTCTCCAGCTAATGATAGTCTTGGAAGGAGGTTTATAATTTTTGGCTGGCCTATAATTTATTTTCCTCTACAATTCTTTGAGGAAGATGCTTCCAGTTCTGGACTTTAGATTCTTAAAATTGAAGTAGAACAATTTTTTCCACAGGATTCGCAGCCAAAGGCAAAAATCTGGAAACTAAATTAGAAAGAAAATAATCCGACTACTTAAACATCATAGGTAGATAATTCATATTCATAATGAATTAATAAGCAAAATTAAAGTATAAATGTAGGCATGCTACAATTACTTTTGTCAAATTAACCAAGAGAAGACCAAACATATAAACTATCTAGTAAAAATGATAGTAATAATAATAATAAAACTTTTAAATAGTCACTATTGGAAAGGCACCATCCTGTATCCATATTTAATGCATGTAATCTCAAAAGCAACTTTATGAGGTAGATACAACTATTATCTTCATGGGGAAAGCAGGGACAGAGGGTTTAAGTAACAGCGCTAAGGTCTTGGCTTTTCATAAATTTGAACTAGGTAGTTTGACTAAATTTAACTTTTAGCCACATTTCGAATGTTTCCACATTGAACCTAATGCACGTAAACTTGTTCAAGTTGTGATTAACTAAAATTTAATGCAGACAATGGTATGAGATATTAACTTGATCTAGCAAACTTGTGGAGGTGTGAGGACTTTCTTCATGGCTGCAGAGACTGTCTCTTTTAGCTAAATATATAGCTGTGGGGAGAAGATAAAGTCACTTAACACTTAGAACGGAGTTGGTCTAATTCAGAGAAGGTCTGTGGATACACCTATCACTTTTCAACTTTCTTTTCTATCTGGTACTAGCCTAGGTATTGATGTGTATGGAAACAATATGAGGTTATTGATATCCACATAACTGTAGAGATATTTGCTAGTAACTGCAGAAGGCATTTTATTTTGGTGATAGGAAGTTTTCCAGATACTGTTTTAGAGGGCACTTACACAAACAATGTAGATTGCCAATTTGTGGTATGTGCTGGAATGCATTAGGCTTCTACCAGGATCATATAAACTTTACATGGCCACTTCAATGACTCCTAAAGTCTCCTAAGAGAAGGAGCTGATTTGTGCCCACTCAAGTCCTTAGAAGTGGTGAAGAACCATAAAGAATGAGGAAAGTGAAAACTGTTAAAATAATCTCTGTGTATTGGCTAGATCCCTATATGTAAGAATAACCATTCCAGAGTGTTCCCAAAACAAACTGGCAGGAATGTCAGGCTTTTGTACATATATATCTTAATTGTATTATGAACCACTGTCACTGGATATCCTACATTATAGGTGATATGAAGTCACTGGGAAACAGATATTAGCTGAAATGTCTATCATACCCAGAGCTTTTAGGGCACCAACTTCTTTATGAAATGAAACTGCTATGATAGATGGTTAGCAAAATTTATAACTATGTGTAAGCCTTCTATAGCCTTTCCTCTGCTCTTCTGTTCTAATTTCAGAATGTCCCTTCTATCTATAAAATGTAATTTTAAAAGGTGTTAAATAGGGCTTTCCTGGTGGCGCAGTGGTTGAGAATCCGCCTGCTGATGCAGGGAACACGGGTTCGTGCCCCGGTCCGGGAGGATCCCACATGCCGCAGAGCGGCTGGGCCCGTGAGCCATGGCCGCTGAGCCTGCGCGTCCGGAGCCTGTGCTCCGCAACGAGAGAGGCCACAACAGTGAGAGGCCCGCATACCACAAAAAAAAAAAAAAAAAAAAAAAAAAAAAAAAAAAAAAAGTTGTTAAGTAGTGGATTATATCAGCTCAGCCCTCATGCACAATCCAATAATGAACGTGTGCCAGTGGTTCTCAAGAACTATGCAATCCCTGTGCATCCCCAAGAAAATTTCAGTCTATTAGTTCAAAACCAATTCCATAACAATATTACAGTGTTGTTTGCCTTTTCCGTCATGTTAGTATTTGCACTAAAGGTGGTAAAAGAGTAGGCACGGGCAGGGGGAAGGGTAAACTGGGACGAAGTGAGAGAGTGACATAGACATATATACACCTAGTGGGAAGCAGCTGCATAGCACATGGAGATCAGCTCGGTGCTTTGTGACCACCTAGAGGGGTGGGATAGGGAGGGTAGGAGGGAGACGCAAGAGGGAGGGGATATGGGGATATATGTATATGTATAGCTGATTCACTTTGTCATAAAGCAGAAACTAACACACCATTGTAAAGCAATTATACTCCAATAAAGCTGTTAAAAAACATTAATTAATTAATTAATTCTTTTAAAAAAAGAGTGGGCACTTAAGCAGGAATCAAGGCAGCAGTACCAAATTGTACTAAGGCATTGAATTCTTCACCAAAAACACACACTAAAAAACAAAATTGCAGTTTCATTTAAAAGTGTTTTGATGAAGCAGTAGAAATTATTTGAATATTGACTCTTGAGTAAGCATATTTTTAATATTTTGTGTGATAAGATAGTAAATGCACACAAAACATTTCTGATGCATACTAAAGTAAAACGATTGTCTCAAGGAATACAATTTGGACAACTGTTTGAATTGTGAGCTAAACTAGCTGCTTCTCTCCCACTCCGTGGAATAACAGTTTACTTGTGAGAACATCTGTAAAACTATGAGTATTTGGACTTGAAAACTACTTTCTCAAAAAAGAACAGATTGAATCAACCTATCATTTTAAAGAAAAAAAAAAAAAACCTAGCATATTGATTTCATGCATTTGGAATTTGTGGAATTTGGAATTTTCTTGACATTGAGTTTCCCATTATTTAAGGATTTTTACTATGAGTCTGGTTGTTATAATAACAAAGGTAATTTTATTTGATATTTATAATGAAATGTGCCAAAACTATAACTCAATTAATTATTATTTTCCAAATGACCAATACATGATGTTATACAGTTATATATGGATACAATATTTATTCAAAAAGCATAATATAGCAATGGATTTTATTGGAACGGAATATGCGAAGTTCATTGATGTGGTTTCAGATTCCACATTGAAATAAACCTTTAAGAAACTACTGTTTGTAGAGTTTTGGTATAGTACCAAAAGCAAAAATGTTCATAATTATCTGAAAGTATTATGAAAATATTATTCACCTTTCCAATTACATATCTGCATGAGGCTGTATTTTCTTCATATATTTCAGTCTAAACAATACATTGCAATGCATTGGTTGTGGAAACAAATTTGAGAGCCCAGATAGAATCTACTAAGACTGAAGTTAAAGACATTTGCAAAATGTAAAACACTTTTGTCATCAATGTTTTTGTTTTTTTGGTTTCTGGTGGGTTTTTTTGTTTTGTTTTGTTTTTGAGGTACGCGGGCCTCTCACTGTTGTGGCCTCTCCCGTTGCGGAGCACAGGCTCCGGACGCACAGGCTCAGCGGCCATGGCTCACGGGCCTAGCCGCTCCGCGGCATGTGGGATCTTCCTGGACCGGGGCACGAACCCGTGTTCCCTGCATCGGCAGGCGGATTCTCAACCACTGCGCCACCAGGGAAGCCCCATGAATGTTTTTTGGTTTGCAAAATTTAGTTACGCTTTATGTTAACACATTATGGGTTCTTTCTTTAAACATATTTATTGGAGTATAATTGCTTTACAACTGTGTGTTAGTTTCTGCTGTATAACAAAGTGAATCAGCTATACGTATACATATATCCCTATATCCCCTCCCTCTTGCGTTTCCCTCCCACCATCCCTATTCCACCCCTCTAGGTGGTCACAAAGCATCGAGCTGATCTCTCTGTGCTATGTGGTTGCTTCCCACTAGCTATATATTTTACATTTGGTAGTGTATATATGTCCATGCCACTCTCTCACTTTATCCCAGCTTACCCTTCCCCCTCCCCGTGTCCTCAAGTCCATTCTCTAGTCTGTGTCTTTATTCCTGTCCTGCCCCTAGGTTCTTCAGACCATTTTTTTTTTTTTTTTTAGGTTCCATATATTTGTGTTAGCTGGGTTCTTACTGTTATTTTTAAATGAATTAATAGATATTTTAGAATATTAGTTTTCATTCTTAATCAGATATATAGAGATGATACAGATACATATATACAGATACAAATATACATATAGGTGTAGATATAGATACAAATATAGACATAGACATAGACTAGAAATAGACATGACTCACACAGAAGTTCTTTGAGAGTCCCAGTAATTTTAAATGGGAAGGGGACTTGATAGCAATGTGTTTGAGAAATGTAACATGTGCTTATTCCTCCATACATGGTTTCATAGTTGCTTCCCACAGTAGATTTACATTTCTGTTCAACATTAACCGACTGAGAGAGGCTTCCTAACATAACAACAACATCACATTGCATCTCCTGGGCCTTACTTTATTGTTAACCTTAGCATCCAACATTATTCAGGATTTTCTATTTACATTTATGTTTATTTGTTTATTTTCTGTATCTTCCATTGAAATGTGAACTCCATATGGGTGAGAATTTTATTTGTTTGTTCACCACTGTATCTGCAGTGTCCAGAACAGTGCTCAATAAATGTTACATAAATTAAGGAACAAATAAAAATTAATAAAAATGGCAACATTCTCTCAAATCTTATCTTACTACACTCAACATATTTTTACCAGTTATACATTTGATTACATCATTCAAAAACTTAAAATATTTCATTGCTTTTCTGTCAAACTTCTTAACAAGACATTCAAAGCCCTCCATGGTCCATATGGAATCAATTTAAATCTCCATATTTACATCTCCATACTCACAGCCTTATAATGTATGATCTAGTAACTTTTAATTATATGTATTAACCCACATATCATATGGTTACTGGTTACACTTTCTAACGTTTATATAGCTCCTTTAATTATCCCCAAATCAAAAATGAACAAATGTTTCACTAGCCTTTCATAATGATGATTTTTAAAATCTCAGTTCAAGAAGTCAAATAAAAGTACAGTTAGATAGTAAAAATTTCTATGAAAACAATAAAGCAGAGTGCTGTGTGTATGAGTAGGTATGTGTGTAACTTGGGTAAGGAGGCTACTTCCTGTAGCATAATGAGGAAAGCGCCTCTTCCCTGAGACAATATGTCAGTTGAGTGCCGAATTACAAGAAGGATTCAAACATTTGAAGATCTAAGGGAGAATAAAGCAAAGTCATTGATGTGGGAAAAGGCTTGGTATACATATCCTCATAACAGAAAATGTTCAGGGTGGCTGCAGCCAGTGAGCAAGGAGGAGCATGGCTTGAATTAAGGTCAAAAAGCTGGATCAGGACAAGATGACTTAGTTGGATACAGACTTTAGGAAAGGATTTTATTTATATTCTAAGCACAATTAGAAACCACTGGAGAGGTTTCAGCAGAGAAAGACATGGTATTATTTGCATATTAAAAAGTTGAAGGATTGGATGAGAGAAATGTGTTAACTGTGTTACTCTGGATAATGTAGCTGTTCATACTGAACAAAAGGATATGGCCAGAATTGCTCATTTCTCTTTCTGCTTATTGAAGTATAATAGAGCATATATTATGAGCATTCAGAGTTGAGGTGTTTGATGTGAATTGTATTCATTTAGGAGAACAGAGATTCACAGATAAGTCTGTTAAATCGCTTCTGAAAATATCTCACCCAGGTATTCAATACACACTGCTAATTTGTTATATATGTGAAAGAGTTTATGTATAATATATATTATATATGTTAATTATATATATGAAAACATGCAAGAGAAAGAGGATAAAGTTGCCTATTAGATAAATTGTATTTTGCTTTTTCAGTGATACATACTATACCTACTTTTAAGGTGTGTATGAGGCAGTTTTCAGAATAATTTTTGTAGTTTTAGACCTACCAATATTTATACTTAGGGATTCTAATAATATTGTTTTCCCAAAACTCATAGGCATTTAAATGAGAAATATGTGTGTTGTCATACATAAGGAGACATCCCCAGTCTCTACAGAGTCATAGTCTTACATCTCGCTTCTCACTGACGTTCACTATTATATTATTGAACCAGAAATGTCTTTCAGGAACACATCAAGAGGAGCACATGTGCTAAGTACTCCCTGATAAGAGCCCCATTATAATAATGATTATGCTAAACCTCCAGTGAAACTGATGGGAATCCATGTTTTGGGATTCCCTTTTTATTCAAAGGAGAAAATCTCAAGCTTAATAATTTAATACAATTTTAAATATACACAATCACTTTTATAGTAGAATAAAAATACAAAGAAGGAAAACATATGAATAAAAATAATAATGAGCACTATAGCTTCCTATAATGCAACAAAGTGTGATAAATCTTTTTATCATCAAAATTTTATATATTGCCAACTGCTTTATAGCTAGTAAGAGATCACCATTATGAACAGTTATAAAATGTGTCACTTTGGAAGGCAGACAGTTCATTTTTACAGAAGCATCCATCAAATTTCTTGTTCTTCATAAAACTTTTTCCTTGCCTTATGAATATTTCAGTTTTCATGAACATTTATATACCAATTATAAATGTAAATGCTTTAGAAAGAGAATATTATATAAAATGACACCCTATTAAAATGTCATATTTCTTTAAGAGCTCTTAGCATGCAATACCAATAGCACACGTTGTTTATAAATTCACTGTCACTAACATGTCATCTATCATTTAATTGTATACTTGGCCATAGAGTCTATATATTTTCTCAGTCATGTACTATATATATAAAACATTATTTCTCTATTTGGCAATGTGGTTTTTTAAGCAAAAAATAATGTAACCACCTTTACACATACATATACTAAGATATCACTTATGTTGCCCCCAGGATTAAATAGAAATAGCTCAATCTGTTTTCCTGCATTATTTTTTTAAAACATGTATTTGATCCTCATGGCCTGCAGTAGTGTTTCTCAAAGAAAATTTATCACCAGAGTTACATGGAATGTTTGTTAAAAGCAATGGGTTCTTTGTTCTATCTTAGATTTACTAAATAAGAATCTTTAATGGAAAAATCAGAATCTGAGAATGTATATTTTATAGTAACTTTATTTTTTTCTTACATAGAACAAGGTTGAGTACCATTACTCTGGAGGATAAGATAACATACTCCTTAGTATAGTAAACAAATCTTTTTATTCAGCCTCCAGCCTAGTTTCAGCAAACCAATCTCATATCCCCAAGTACCACCTACCCAACCTTACATAAGCTATAACATACCATAACTGTCAACTTTCAACAGATGTTCATGTTTTGTCCAAACCATTCATGTTTCTTTGGAAAGGTAAGTGACTAAACAATGTTCTTAACAACAAAGTGAAGACAGAATATTTGTCTCCTAATTACGTGCTCTGTAGTATATCCACCCTCCAATTTGTTCAAAATATATAATAAAAAATGATGGCAAACGTGCACAGCATTGGAGGAAATTCAGAGAAAACCTCCTTCCAGACTTCTGAGAAATTTTGTTTCAGACCTGATTACAAACTGGAAAGCTTTCATTTATTGCATTTAAGGAGAGTTTTCTGAAATATATTAAACTAGATGTTAGTTTTACTTGTGAATATGCTGTTTCTCTGAGTATTAAACCATAACCCAACATTTGTTTATAAACCTTTACTTTATGCTGATTTTATACTTTTATGTTGCTCCACATGCATTAACCCTGGAATAAGATCATTTAATTTTCAAATATGTTTGAGAATATTTGGTTGAACTGACTCAATACAATTTTTAAAAGTTATAAATTGTAAATGGAAACTTCATAAAATTAGGGTGTTATTAATTATATAAACAGGAAATAAAATCTGATTAATTTTCAATGGAGTTATTTTCAGTCTTTACTTTTAAGAGGTTTCTTGACATTGAGTATTTGAATTTTCTACAAGAATTTTGGTTATAATCTTTCACTGCTATGCAAAATACTGTCATGTCAAAAAATATTTTTTCAACATTTTCTACACTTATTTCAAGGTAAGAAATTTTAAGTGGCAGTAAGTGATTGCATGCATGGCAAGTGTTCACGTTTACAAAGAAAATTCCATGAACCCAACAAATCTCCATTGCTGGAATGCTCTAGAATGTGTAATTCCACAGTAAGAATTTGTCATTTTGACCTAAGTAATGCCAGGGCCCTGTTGACATTTTCAAAAATACATTAACATGTGAGAACAAAAATCTTATTATTATTAGTTTTTTACTTATGGGGTTGGACAAAAGAGTTTGAAGGAAGAATTTGGGGACATAGAGTAGAGGATCAGTAATTTGGAGAATGATGAAAGTGATCAGGGCATGAAAAATAAAGGCACTTGGGGCTACCCTGGTGGCGCAGTGGTTGAGAGTCCGCCTGCCAATGCAGGGGACGCGTGTTCGTGCCCCGGTCCGGGAAGATCCCATGTGCCGCGGAGCGGCTGGGCCCGTGAGCCATGGCCGCCCAGCCTGGGCGTCCGGAGCCTGTGCTCCGCAACGGGAGAGGCCACAACAGTGAGAGGCCCGCCTACCACAAAAAAAAGAAATTAATTAATTTTAAAAAATCAAAAAGACACTTGCAGAGGTTCAATCTGGGGATACAGGAAACACCAAAAAGAAGCCTCAAAATCCTCTAAATTTTGGTTATTATTAGCCTAGATTGTAGACAGGGACACATATCTGCCATATTATGGAACTGTTTTTACATTTAGAGGAATAGAAAGCCACTGACAATTTGCAAGCAAATGGGTAATTCTACCGGATTTGTATTTTAAAATCATCAATCTGGTTTCAGTGAGAAAAACTCTCTGAATATGTTTCAGAGTGGTGTGGTTAGCTCATTTAGCGAAATCCGGAAGTGATTCTGATAAGAGATGCTATTTTTGAACTAATAGGGTGAATAATGATAAAGAGTACTAGAAAGAGAAGAGCCATAATATTAAAAAGACTTGATTATGTTCCTGAAGTGAAACAAAGAGGATTCAACAGGCTGAATAAGAGTCTATCCAGAGTGCCCAATTTTACTAGAAAAAATTCCTTGAAAAATTCATATAAAAGCAATATGTCTTCTCATGGTACACCATGTATTTGTGAAAAAAGTTATTTTCCTGGAAAGAAATTACCATATTGATTTTTCTTCTGGATATCTTAAGCCTACTGAATGATTAAACCATTCTAAAGTAATTGAATGTCAAAGTGTCACAAGCTATCTGGAAAAATATTTTTTAAAAAGACACAAAAACTAACAGCACAATCAAATTAGGGCTACTTATTTCCTGATAGTGCTCTAACTATTCATTAAAAAAAGAAGGTTTTGACCAAACCTCTCAACATTTATTTTTCCCAAGTGATTATTAAGTGCAGCCAAAGCTGTTATCCATTGCTTTATAAAATAAAACACATTTAATAAAAAATCATATCCTACAAACTATATATCTATATGTATGTAGATAGATATTACAGAGGGTTAAAAAAGAGGAGTCTGGTACAATAGAGCATAAAAAAGGAATCAAGAAGAGAAACAGATTCCAACGTGACGTGTATCCTTATTTCTTTGTAGATCCACAGTTACTGGGGGCGGATAATCTCCTTAAAATTAATATAGAAGTAGGCTGGAGCAGATGAAAGACACATAGTTTTTTAAATTATCTAAGTTTTCATATGTCACCAGGGAAATCAAATGTGCAAAAAGTCCTAAGAGTTCAACAAGATAGGAAATTTTTAAGGATAGGAAAAGCATTTGTTTTTTTAAATCTATATAACATAATTTTCTGTGAGTTTAAAAATGCCATAGCATATAGGACTTCTAGGTAAAGTGGGTCATTTGACTTAACTTCTATTTGAACTTTGGATTTGCAAATATGGTTATAATTTTGAGTAATCTTTATTCAGCTGTTATGAGTTGAATAGTATCAGCCAAAGAAATATGCTGAAGTCCTAATCTGCAGTACCTCAGAATCTGACTTTATTTGGAAATAGAGTCTTTACAAAGGTAATCAAGTTAAAATAAGATAATTAGGGTGAACCTTAAGCCAATATAACAGTTGTCCTTATAAAAAAGGAAAATTTGGACCCAAAGATAGACCTGCACAAAAGGAAGACTATGTGAAGAGATATGGGTAAATATTATGTGAAAATGAAGGCAGAGACTGGAGAAATGAATCTACAAAACAAGGAATGCTGAAGATTGCTGCAAACCACCAGAAGCTAGGAGAGAAACATGGAACAGATATCTGTTATTTTTAAGCCACACTCTTTTTTTTTTTTTTTTTTTTTTTTATTGGCTGCATTGGGTCTTCGTTGCGGTGTGCGGGTTTCTCATTGCGGTGGCTTCTCTTGTTGCAGAGCACGGGCTCTAGGCTCGCGCGCTTCAGTAGTTGTGGCGCACGGGCTTACTTGTTCCACGGCATGTGGGATCTTCCCGGGCCAGGGCTCGGAATTGTGGCCCCTGCATTGGCAGGTGGATTCCCAACCAGTGCACCACCAGGGAAGTCCCACACCATGCACTTTTTGGTATTTTATTACAGCAACCTTAGGAAACTAACACATTTACTCAGATGAATATATTTTCTTCAGAATATTGACAGATTGATGAAAAACTTCCCTAATACCCTTGTGATATTTCATACGAATTGAACATTATTTAAAATACTATTAATTATAGAAAATATTAATATAAAATATAGTCACCCCAGCCACCATTGAAAGCTTTGATCATATAAGTACTTAGCATACTGGAAAAAGTATTATAATTTGAATTTACTTAATACTAGAAAATTATGTTACAATCAATCTTGTTCAAACAAGCATATACACTTTAAACTCCTTGAATTTGAGATCCCTGAGTCATTTTGGAATCTTTGTCCAAATGTAGCACTGCATCTCATATGATATTTAACAAATAGTTGTTTAATGTATCAATGTAGAGATACAAACAAGGATAAAAATATGTTATCCTTAAGTTTTGAAAAGTAGACTAAAATACAGTTAAATATATTTCTATTTTTTAATTGAAGTATAGTTGGTTTACAATGTTGTGGTACTTTCTGGTATACAGCAAAGTGATTCAGTTATACATATATATACATATTCTTTTCCATTATGGTTTATTACAAGATATTGAATATAGTTCCCTGTGCTATATAATAAGACCTTATTGCTTACCTTTTTTATATATAGTAGTTTGCATCTGCTAATCCCAAACTCCTAATTTATCCATCAGCCATCTCTCTACTTTTAATTATATAAGAAACAGATACATAAAGCAGATCTAATAAGTTACTGTTTCTGTAACTTGTAGTTCTGGTCTTAGAAAACGTGTACACTGGTATATTTTGTGGTAAAACCTGACATTTTCCCTTTGTTCTGAGAGATTTTAATCAGTGCATTTTATGCAATAGAAATATTTTTATAGTTAACACATATTTATATGATCTTATATTTGGATCTCAAAATCCATTCCTTTCAAAATAAAAAATAAAAAAAAAAGACAAACAGAAAAAACGGCTGGCTTTTCTCTGACTAAGGTTTAAATGCCACATTTTTTTTCACCCTTACTATGGGGAAGGGCTCCCATGAATCAGTATAAATAGGATAGACATAAGCACGTTCTTCCCTAGGATTTTTCTCTTCCCCAGTGTATTTTCTCTAAGGGTCCTTGAATTCTTTTGAAAATTAGCGGTCCCAAACGTGTTCTCTCAGTTGAAAAAAAAAAAAAAAAAAAAAAGCAAGAAAACAAACATGTCTTACATTACAAAAAGTTTACTACTGAAAAAAGTACAAGCCAAGCCAAAGAAAAAAAGATAAAGCAGTCAAAGCAAATATGCATTACCATGAACTGTGCTGATAAATAGTCCATGTCAAACAATTACTGAAATTAATTAGTAATGAAAAACTAACACTTGTTTCAATTTAAAACCAAGACCAACTCAAGGCCTTTCTGAACTGACTCAGACAACAATTATGATAATTCCTACTGCATGCATGGGGAGATTTTAGTGGGGCAGGATTTTGAATGAGGGCTCTAGGTTGGGCAGATATGAGTGATGGACACATGGTAGGATGTGGCAGATACTGTGATATGCTGCGAGGTCACCTTTCATGGATGGATTTGTTGTCTCCGCTGTGAGAAGTGCTGTCAACCTTCTCAGATAATGCCCAGAGGCAAGACTTGCCTTGTCCAAAACCATGACCCTTCCCAGGAGAGTCACACGTGATAGTCACAAGTCTGACTAATGCAGGTGTTTTAAAAGCCTGGTCATTTCAGCCTAATTCTTGCTTCAAAGCTCCTGTATAATTGTCTTGAGTTTGTCACTGGGCTTTCAGAGCAGTTTAATGTCTGCTTTTGCCCAATGTTGCTTCCTTCTCCTCCTTTCCACAGGTGTAAATCTCAAGGAAACTCTAACGAACATCACGCATGTTCAACTCCACCTTAGAATCTGCTTCGTAGGTAATGCAACCTGAGGCAATTGGCACAAGGAGTGATCTGGGAAAACAGGCACTCAGACTCTGGATCTGGATGTCTTTCAGTCTGGCTAGAGATGAGGTCCCATCATTGGTCCCATTATTATGTCAAGAACATAGAGAATTCCTGACATGAATGACAGACTGACAGTTAAATTTTAACAGTGGTGAACTGGGATGAAAGGAATGAATTACACGGTTCAGTATATGAGGTACATGAAATACACAGGGGAAATAGTAATTATAAGTATAAGGGAATTATATGGCTATTCCTAAACTTATTAAACATAATTGGCACTCTGGAAAAATAAAATGTCAAGAAAAATTGATCACCAGTTGAAAAGAAGGGTAAAAGCCAGGGGGACGCTATAGCAGCACACACTTCTGCAAAACAGGAGTTGAGGTTTATCAGTATAGCCCAGCTCCAAATGAGACTAAACTCTCAACTACCATAGGTCTTCTAGGTCAAGTTCAGAAGCCTGGTTGGTAAAGAATGTGACACTGGCATGGAATGGAGACATTTCTGTTGATACCCGTGAAAATCATGAAGCCCCAGATTCCCTGAACTCCCTGAGCTGGCAGAAGTGGCCTAAACCTTCCTATCAAGAGGTGGCATTCCCCTTGTTTGAAAATAAGTCAGAAGATCCCCCTATAAATAACCAGTGTCCTCTTTGGAATCTGCTCCCAACTTCTCTTGAGGCGGCTATGTTTATATATTATATATTATATATAGGATTAAGTAATAACATACCTTAACCAGGGATGTGGGTCACCTAATGACAAAATAAAGGGATTATATCTTAAAGGCACTTCAAGACCTAACCAGAAAAATCAGAAGGAGCGAGGAGGTTAGGCATGGGATTGGTTTCTGAACGTTATTTGATCAAGGGAAGGAACTCAAAAATAAAGTATAATCAAGAGAAAATTTCAGGAGCACTTTCTCTTAATATGGGATATAAAACTCTGGCAAGAACTCCAGGAGATGATGTAAACTTGCTTCTAGAATGCCTCTTAGAAGTGAGGAAGCATGAGGATCCATGCTAAATAGAAATTCAAGAATTGTCATGACAGAAAGGAGAAGCTGTTAAAGGATCAGAGTAGTAGGATGTCCAGAGTAGATATACTATGTAAGCCTCGAAAGCCATCAAATGTTCATGTCTTACAGGTGGTCTGGTGGACGGGCCATGTAGCAACAGGGTAAGCTTCACTGAGAGGAAGAGAGATGGTTCTGTGCACACCAGGGAAGATGGTAGGAAAGGTGGTTACACAAATTGTCTCACTGATAGCAGTGGAGATAAATAAGACCCTGGAATAATGAGGCCAAGTGGCAGCAATTAGAAGCCAAGTAAGTATAAGCATTTCAATAAGGTCACAGGGGTGGTCAGGAGGCCTGATCAGTGAAGAGTTATGGAAGTGGTTGACTGAAAACATGCCCAGAGGTACAAAATAGCTGGGCATCCAGCAACAGAGAATGGCCAACAGACTAAAAGGGTTTGCCTTAGCAAAAAGTTGTAGTCCCTTCCCCAGTTTTCAGACCTGAGCTGGTTTCTGAACTGGAACCCAGTGACTGAAGAAGAGGCCAAATCCCTAAGAGGAAGGACACCACAATAGATGGTATGTGTATGGGGAAACAGTTATCCTGAATATTCTCAAAATGAAATTCTACCATTTACTCAAGTAATTACGTACTTACCACCATTTAATCAAGTGATTATATACCAGATAAAGGGAATATCCAAACATTTTGAAGATTATTGCCCTGAGCTGGTACTGATATCCAGAGACCCCAAAGTATCATGACTGCAACCTGTTTGAAGCAACCAGCAATTGATTGACAGAAATAAACACATATTTCAGATGTAGATCAGCTTTCTCTGATCACAGGCCTCAGCCAACACCAATATCAAAGGGCTTATGGAGTATTTGATCTATAAGCATGAGATTCCACACAGTTTCACCTCAGAGAGGAGATCTCACTTTATGCAGACAGAGGTGTGAACAGAGCCAATGACCCGGGCATCCACTGCTTCTGGGAATGGTAAAATCTTTGAGTTCTAACAATCTGTTAGTATTGGCTGATAAATACTAAAATTTCCTAAGATATTTAGTAAATCTTTAGGAAATATCCTGTTGTACATAAACATAAAAGTACTGCTAAGCACCATAGAATGGGCCGGCACGCTTTGAGTAAGACCCAAAGTGGACTACAGTCTACACTTCGAAATGAATTGCTTTATATATTTCAAGCTTTGACTGATCCTATTGGTTTTGTTTAATCCTATGGATTAGTATGTATTTCCTGATTAGGCTTCAGTGTCCTCACTTTCTGAGTTCCCCACTCCTATTTGTTGTACAACAATGAGCATGCCTATGCCTAGTGTGAGGCCATGTTGGACCCCACTTGTCCATGCAGACAGCCATTCATGGTTTAGTCCAACACTTCTCCACTTGGTTTCACCACCTGAATTAATTCAGACAATAAATATTTGGATTACAAAATTGAACAAATCTATTAAATCATGAGAGATGGAACAAAACTTTAAAATTTAATCCAGAACATATATATCTATCTAGTAGGAATTTCAGAGAAAAAGAGAAAATAAGGAGATTAAAAAAAAGTAATAGAAGAAAATTCCCCAAGGATGAACAAAGGCTGAGAAGATTACTATTAAGATGTTTGCCTAGACATAGTCCTACCATATTTCAAAATACTAAAAAGTAAAGAAAAAAAGTCCCCCTCCACCAAGAAAACCTCTTAAGACTTTCCAGAGATAGGAAATGAAAGAAAATGAAAGGACATTAATTACTTGGCCATGAATAAGGAAAAAGCCATGACCACACATGGTATCTGTCAAAATTTTTATCATCAATTCTAAATCCTAGGAGTTAATAGGACAATGTCTTTAAATTATTAACAAAAACAATTTTGAATGTAGAATTTAATAACAAGCCAAAAGAATATTCTAGTGGGGAAGCAGAATATAGATATACAAACTTTTTAAGTAATTTTTAAAAGTCATTTGATAAGAAATACCAGAAAATGTAAAATGGACTAAAATAAAAAGAAAGGTATGAGATAGGAAACAGTGAAAGTAATCTAAGAGTGAAGAAGAAAAAAAAAAAAAAAGAGAGAGAGAGAATGCCCAGGATGACAGCTGTGTGGCAGTCTAAAAAGCAACCAATCTAATGCGGAATGGGAAATCAAAGGAGTCTGAGAATGTCTTTAATAAATAAAGTAGATTTTATTACCCAAATTGTATGATTAATGAGGAAAAGGGCAGTGCTTATTTAGTGAATGGAAAGAGAGGGAAAAAAAGCTAAACAATATGTCATGGTCCAAATACAAAATAAATTAAAATATAAAGTGTTCTTGAGTAATTGGTAGAATAAATAAAAGAAAAAAGAGTTGATTTTTAAATACTCTTCAAGTACTTTAAATTTACTGTCATTTTTCTTTCGATAAGTCTGGTTACAGTACTTGACAACACAGAGTCAAAGGTATAGCTCACTGTATAAGTTTCCTGTGGTTGCTTTTAATAGATTACCACAAATAAAAAATTAGTTGTAATTCATTACAAGCAACAACAGGAAATTAATACATTTTAAACAACAGGTTTAAAGTAACAGACAACAAATATGTATCCTGTCACAGTTATGGAGGCCAGAAGTCTAAAATCAGGGTGTTGAGAAGGCCACACTCCCTCTAAAGGCTAAAGGCTCAAAGGGAGAATCCTTACTTGCCTCCTCGAGTTTCTGATGGCTATTGGCATTCCTTGGTTTATGGTTGCCTCACTACAATCTTTGCTTCTATCTTCACATAGCCTTCTCTGTGTGTGTGTTTGTCTAATTTAAATCCTTCTGCCTCTACTTAATGAGGATACATATAATTGTATTTAGACACACCTGGATAAACCAGCATAAGCTCCTCTTCTCAAATAAAGTAATATTCACAGGTTTCAGGGATTAGGAAGGTAAAATATCTCTGGGGGACTTTTTTTTCTGCTTACTTCACTCAACTCACACAAAAAATGGTGAATCAACGGTGAATGAGTTGTTAAGAAATTCTGAATTCTACTTTGCTCATCCCTCATCAGAGGTTCTATTTAAAGTTGCTGGATCAAGAAATGAAGGTTAATAAATGTCCATCAACAGATGAATGGATAAAGAAGATGTGGCACATATATACAATGGAATATTACTCAGCCATAAAAAGAAATGAAATTGAGTTATTTGTAGTGAAGTGGATGGACCTAGAGTCCGTCATACAGAGTGAAGCAAGTCAGAAAGAGAAAAACAAATACCATATGCTAATGCATATATATGGAATCTTTAAAAAAAATGGTACCGATGAACCTAGTGGCAGGGCAGGAATAAAGACGTAGACATAGAGAATGGACTTGAGGACACAGAAGGGAGGGGGAAGTGGGGGCAAAGAGAGAGTAGCATCGACATATATACACTACCAAATGTAAGATGGGTGGGTAGCTGGGTGGAAGCAGCAGCATAGCACAGGGAGATCAGCTCGGTGCTTTGTGACCTCCTAGAGGGGTGGGGTGGGGAGGGTGGGATGGAGGCTCAAGAGGGAGGAGATATGGGGACATGTGTATGCATATGGCTGATTCACTTTGTTGTACAACAGAAACTAACGAAGCATTGTGAAGCAATTATACTCCAATAAAGATGTATTAAAAATAAAGAAATGAAGGTTTAATTATATTTAAAGTCCGAAAACTCAGTACCAGAATAGCAAAGTTTGGAAGAAGGACATGATGAGTAGGTGGGGATAATGTAAGAGGCTAAATTCTCAGTATTTGATAAAGGAGAGTCAATTGTTTAGATATTTATCTAGATGATCTGAATGCCCATTTTTTTAAAATTATGAAATAAGTACAAAAAGTATAAAAATAGAAACAGTGTAAATTCGCTTTGGTGTATGTGTCTGGGAACAGGTGGAAATCTGCCTGGGTGGAGGCACAAACATTTATTTTGCATTTTTATATGGTATATATTGCCTTTTTATATTGTTCACATTCTAAAAACCATGATTAATGTATACTTATGGCTAATAAAACTTTTACTTTAATGTTCAAAATAACTTTATTGATAGGAAGAAAAGAGAGAGAAAAGAGGAATAACTCCTTTACATTTTTCTTTCCAATGTCACTGCTTGTTTGGCCACCACCTCATTTTATATGCACAAAACTATGTTTTCTGTTGCAGGGAAAAAATAAAACGACTCAGAATCCAATGTTTCTTTTTTTATCCCAGGGAAACTAAATAAAAAATAGATGAAAAGCATATTCACTACATCATCTTTCTGCTGACTGAGTTTCTTTACCTACAACTAATATTTGAATCCCACTGGAAATCGTGTGTTTTTATCCATTAGAGGAATGTGGGCTTCTCAACATAAAATTCTAACAGCATTGTTCAAATTCATAACAGCTATTCTTGTGCATACCTGTTAGCAATCCCTTTACCTGATAAATTATACAAGACAATCAATGACTGACAATTTTAGCCCCGAAATATTAGTAACAATGACACTGTTCTCATATTCATTATTAAGAAAATACACTTAAAAATTTTGCCTTTCTAAAATTTATCATACAAGCAGGAATGAAATGGCACATTATTCGTTCTCACAAGTTTTAATGGCTCATCTCAGTAGCTGGACTTTGAGAGAGCAGTTCAGTGACAAATCCTAGAAGCTCTGAGAAATAAAATACTTAAATCTTATTTATAGGTTTATGCAATTATTATAACAGAAGTTGATCAATATGTTAATTGAACTTGAGCTTGATCACTATCTTTTGCTTATTTTAGACAGCTCTGACTTTGCTAAATTTATGTCATAGCTGAAATGTTATGCTTTAGCTGTTTTAACTTATAAAAACCTGGGAAATACTGCAGATGTCTAGGATTGCAAATCATTCTAGTAGAATGAATACATATGGAGTATTATATTCAGTTCTTCAGTCAGAAGGCAAACGAATGAATAGTGTTCAGTAAAAAGGTTCATGGCAGCAGTGTGCATGTGGCATGTGGGCGTGTAAGTGTGTAATGTCTTGAAAGGATAAAAAAAAATGATGAAGAGGAAGTATCACTAGGAGAACAGTGGGGGATTTTACTAAAATCAGAATAAATTGAATACCATAAAATGCTGACCAGCAGCAAAAATTCTCTCAGATATGACATTTGCAGTTGGAAATTTTGAAATTTTTATAACTGCAAATTCCTTGAAGATAGGGTACCAATTTCATCACTTGGTTCATGAAAAAACTGAATAAAAGGACAATGGATACTATAGTTTTAAAATATAAAGTATATATTTTACATATAAGATATATAAATACAAATTATAAAATGCTGTGTTCTTGCTGATAGATAATAGGTCAGATAAACTTCTCATTCTCTATTTGTTAGCATCCTATGCTCTTTTCCAGGCATTATGTTTAGTATCCATGGAAAAATTGAGGGATCAACCACTGTTGGAACAAACAGGGAGGAAATGGGGAGGAAATATCCTGAACTCTGTCCTGGAGTGATGGCCACTAAATCCAGAGGCCAGTCTCAGCATGGCTGCATTACTAGTGGCAGTTTCTATGACTCTGTGTCATGAGGCATCATCTGGTTTCCAGACATAAGGACAGTTACGTCTTTGGTTGGCCAGATCTACGTAATGATTTGGTAATTGTTTCTGGTTGCGTGGCCTCTAAACCTGGTTCTCTGGATATCTGGAGATCCTATGGGCTGTCCAATACCTTTCTAATGAATTCATTTTCTAGAATCATTTATCAAGAATCAGCTGCTCTTTTCTTGTTACTATGATTTCTTGCAATCAACTCTACCTGAGTCATCAATTGGGGCCTTAATATTTTACATTATTTATAAATTACTTTATTCATTTATAGTGTAATAAATGTATGTTATCTGGATATCTGTTCAAACTGAAATGCATTCTTTATTTTGCTTATTTTGTGTGACTTCCTCCCCATTCACCAATTTTTATTCCGTAATACTCCACAGTTGGGGGAAAAGAAAACAGCTATAGTTACATGGTGTCTTTTCATTCTCTCTTGCTGTATTCACTTCACAGGCATCATTTGCTACTCTAATTCTCAGCCCGTCTTGGTTAGTTATCATTATTGACTCAGAACAGTGCTGTGCTGTGTAATATATTTCTGCTACAAAAATCATTCTTCTTCATTAAATCCTCTTCACTCACAGCTGCCTGCTGAGCTTCACTCTCTGCCAAGCTGCAGATGCTGCATTTTCTCTGATTGTATTTGTGGCACATTCATGAATGCTTTTTGGGTAAAAAATCATTCCAAACCAATAAATCAAATCAGTAAATAAGTCAATACATCTCTTTTGCTTTACAAACATCATCACTCTTTAGCAGAATGAATCACTAGTCCTTGTCCCTACATTTTGGAGTCTTTGAAACGATTTCATCTACTACTAGAAGCTCTTTTGCTCCCGTGTTAACACTTACATTAGATAACGCACTTTACCTTATACAAGATCCAAAGACATTTGACCCTAGGAGTCAATTTCAGTGAACTCTGTTTTTTCTAAGTGATTTCCCATTGGGAATAGAATATATTGAAGAAACAAAATCGTATATATGTATGTGTGTGTGTGTGTGTGTATATATAATGTAATTTAATTCTTGGGATATTTGCATTGTATATAATATGTATGTGCATAAATATATGTATTCTATATATTATACCTGAGAATTAAATTGGGATTTTACAGATATTTAATTTTCAGAATATTAATTTCCAAAGAATTAAATTTCATATTTTATGCCTATGATAAAATGTATGGTTAAACCCATCCTTTCTGGAATTTTATTAAATTAATACAATAGAGTGGAAGTCAGTATAAAGCTTTCCTTCTTAGATAGTAATCAAAAAGTTTAATGACTCAACCACTTAAAGATTCCAAAAGATTATTCTAGTTGGACTGGATACTTTTATTCCCACCTCTAATTTGACACTCCCTGCACATACATACTCTCATTCCTTACATCCTCTGCCTTGTTTATCACTCTAAGAGATGGATTCCTGCAAATTACATCACCCAGCCTCTCCTGTCCTCTGGATTCCAAGTGGATTTGACAAAGGGGAGGCTCAGACAAAAGATCTGAGTGTTTGAGGACAGAGTTCAGGATATTTCCTCCCCATTTCCTCCCTGTTTGTTTCAACAGTGGTTGATCCCTCAAAGTTGGGCAAAAGCTCAGTGAAACTGCTTCATTTCAGTGGTCTGGCTCTCAACTAGCTCTGGTGACATAGTTTTCTCTCCTTGCCCCTTCAGGGGTATGGGTGGCTTCCCGCTGCTGCTGGTGCCTGGAGGATTGTTGATATGTGTGTGTGTGTGTGTGTGTGTGTGTGTGTGTGCATGCTTACATTACACATACACACACACACACACACACACACACACACACACACACACACTCTAGCTTCTCTTCAAAATTCCACTTAAGCGTGGTTTCTGTTTCCTGCCAGGACTTTCACTGATGCAGACTGTACTTATTTTAAGAACCAGAAACAAGGATTAAAAACATTTGCCAGTGGTTTAAAATTTGGTCATGCTTTCAAGGTCTCAATAACCATTAATTCAGCTCCCAGCAATTCCTGACTGGCTGAATAATTCACCTCTTCCACCATGACTGGGTGTAATCAACTAATTATTTCTGAGAATCCCCTCATTCTTCTGCTTTTAATTTTAGTGTCTGTGGTTTTCCTTTCCTGCTCTGTGACCTGCTTCTGATTTCCCAAATGTCTCTGAATGGCAAGTGCACTCTAAATTTCTCCACTCTAAGAGGTATTGATTGGCTCCTGCCTCACAGACTGTAATTTCTCTAGCAAGTGGCATTTTCCAGCTCTCCCAGTAAAGTCCAAAAGCACTATCTATTAAGTTACGAGTTTTTCTTTTCTATAGCTTTTAGCTTTCTCAGCTGGATGCAAGAATTTTAACTTATCTACCTTATCATGCCTTATCATAAAGTCCGTCTGCCTCAAATGTTGCTATAGTTCTAGAATAGCCCTTAACAAGATTCTGTAGCAATATGACCAAAGACACCTCATCAAAGATAGTTTCGCAGAGAATGTAGTCTTGTAGCTTGAACTCAAAAGGCAGGATGTGACTACAGTGGTCTTTTTTTTTTTTTTTTTTTTTTTTTTTTTTTTTTTTTTTTTTTTTTTTTTTGTGGTACGCGGGACTCTCACTGCTGTGGCCTGTCCCATTGCGGAGCACAGGCTCCGGACACGCAGGCTCAGCGGCCATGGCTCACGGGCCCAGCCGCTCTGCAGCATGTGGGATCCTCCCGGACCGGGGCACGAACCCGCATCCCCTGCATCGGCAGGCGGACTCTCAACCACTGCGCCACCAGGGAAGCCCTACAGTGGTATTCTTGATACCAACAATAATTTGCTTGTATACATAGAAGACATAGAGTTTTTAAATCTCCCAATCAAGAAACTGAGACCTACAGAGGCAAATCTGTTTGCTACTCAGTTAGGCAGACAGAAAGCTGAGACTAGATGTCATGTGTCCCAAGTTCTTATTCTACAAAACTGCATTATAAGAAATACATATTTTAACTAACAGTAAATTAACAAATGTGTGTTATTCCTAAATTAATAAACATTTGAGACTTACAAATGTATTTTTCTCAGTGAGGTTTTTCTAAATGTTTTTGTTTGAATATTTTATAACAATGTGAGCAAAGTTCATGTAATTTCTCAATGAAGTAGGAAGTACTATATATATATATATATAAATAATTCCCCTATATATGTATTTTAAATATATCAAATTTTATGCATTAAAGAACTAGTGGGCTTGCTCAAATTATACTTACTATTCCATATTACTTATTTTAATTTTGTAATATACAAATTTGCCCAATGCCCAGAAAAATATATATTTATTAAATGTAGTTGGTAGCATGGCTATTCATTTCATATCCTGATAGTTTTATCCATTTCAGTATGAACAAATGATATTTAAAATAGCAATAAATGGGCTTCCCTGGTGGCACAGTGGTTGAGAATCCGCCTGCCGATGCAGGGAACACGGGTTCGTGCCCCGGTCCGGGAGGATCCCACATGCTGCGGAGTGGCTGGGCCCGTGAGCCATGGCCGCTGAGCCTGCGCGTCCGGAGCCTGTGCTCCGCAATGGGAGAGGCCACAACAGTGAGAGGCCCGCATACCACAAAATAAAATAAAATAGCAATAAATGAACAGATGCAAATTAAAATATCTTTAATTTTTCATTTTTTGCATATGAATAGTTAATGGAAATTTCAGGAGTCATAAGAAAAAGGAGACTCATGTTCTATTTTGTGGTGTTACAGCCCTGGGATAGTTAAAATCCTTGGGCAGATCTGCTTGTGCAAACGTTAACACAGTTTTTAATCTGGTATTGCTGCTGTGGGTTTATCAAGTATTCATGATGTTCACAGATATGGTGGATTGACTTGTGTCCAGGGACTGAGCATAAACCTGTGTGCATAGCTAGCAGTTAACAGTGAGCGATTTTGTTACATTGTTTAATTTTAGTTCTCTCTCTCTCTCTTTCTCTCCAATGTCTTAGCTGTTTTTACAGCAGAGATGTCCTGAAGAAATCATGTTTTAATTAGTTTTATAATTTTTTCCCTTCTGGTAACATATTCTGCTGCTTTTTGTAAGAAAACTTGTAAAGAAATCCATAGTAAAAAAAAAAAAATAGAGATTTAGCAAAGGATGTACAATATCAAACACTATATCATGAAAATGTTTCCTTTGAATGACACTTGGAGTCTGGGACTCAAGCCAGGAGGTAAAAGCATTTTGGCTGTGTGGTTTCAAGATCAAAAGATCAAATGTTTTTCATAATCTATCATGCAAAAGTTATTTGTTTGATTTATAGTCTGTTTCCTCCATTCTCAGAGGGGAAAACTTGATGATATAAAGACACAAAATATATTAAGGGAAATGACTTGTTTGCATTATGGAAGTATCAGGAGTTGGCACTCATTTGGATAGCTTGATATCTCTGAAATTATGAAGTATATGTGGTGCTTTGTCTTTCATCTGTACTCTTAATAATGCCCATAATTACAATATGTAGACAAGGTAGGCAAAAAAAGAATTCTATTCTATTCTAAATACATTTTAGTGCATTTTATATCCTTTAAAATCAACACAGACCTGGCATTAAATATTTTTTCATGGATTTTTAATGTAAAAATAGAATAAAATTTTAGGACTTTATTTACAAATTTTCAATAGTTTTTTTAAGATTCATTTCAAGATTATGAAAAAAATCATCACAATGGAAAAAAATAAATTGAGGATTAAAGATTACTAAAAGAAACTATTCCATTTTGCTGCTGTTTATATCCAGCTTTCTCCCATTTCCACAACTTATTCATTAATAAACATCTTTTAAAAAAACCCTCACTTTAAAGCTGGTATATGGATAAAGACTTGACAGTTTTCTATGAAAAAAAATTGTATATTTAATAGCATACTATAAACAGCAAAGATTTCTTCAACTTTTATAGGTTTTACTCACATGGCACACTTTTACTTACATGACTAAGTAACTGAAAAATTTCAGTAAGGAAGTAAGAAAATCCATCAGGTCCTTCACTGATGTAACTATGTAACTTGTCAGATTCTAAAACTGTCTGTTTAGAATAACAATCATTTTCCCAGAATATAGATGTGCACTGACATCATCTAGAATGATGTTTTCTCTTGTCAACTTAACTACAGTCCCACTTTACCAGAATAGATTATGGTTTGACCATGCAGCTATATCTTTTCAATAGCTATCTTTCAGTAAATACTGAATGGATATGACTGAATATGGTTAAATGCAGTTAAACTGGTATGAGGAAAGTTATTTAATTTTATTATAATTAAAAGTGAGGGCTTCCCTGGTGGCGCAGTGGTTGAGAGTCTGCCTGCCGATTCGGGGGACACGGGTTCGTGCCCCAGTTCGTGAAGATCCCACATGCCGCGGAGTGGCTGGGCCGGTGAGCCATGGCCGCTGAGCCTGTGCTCCGCAACGGGAGAGGCCACAACAGTGAGAGGCAGACATACCGAAAAAAAAAAAAAAAAAAAAGTGAAATACTACTAGAAATTTTTTTAGAAGCAATTGACTTGAGAATTTTACGTGGGATTCATTGTTTAGTAACAAACAGTATGGGAGATTAGGGTCCTGCCTTGAATCTAGTTAAGTAGAATTAAATTTATTAAATGATTTAATTGATGTAATTAAAACAAAAATAATAGATATTATCAGTGTATTAATGCAATCACATTACTGTTTTTATTATAACTATTTCAAGTGTTAAGGAAACTGTCCCCAAAGTTTTGCTAAAGGAATTTTAGACTTGAATGCTTACTATGCTGGGCACTGGTAAAAGTACTTTATATGCCTTAATTCATTTAGGTCTCACGACAGCTCTATTATTAATACTATTATTACATCTATTTTACGGGTGGAAAAATGGAGACAAGAAGCTTTCCAAGGTCATACACCTAGTGAGTAATGATTATCAGAAGAGTTCTTTTCTACAAGAAAACTCTGGGAAGTTTAGAATGTTATAAAACGAATTTCATAAACAAATCTCTGTTGGCAGCGCCATCCTTGAATCCATACCCCTTACTACTTGGCTTTCAAACTTTCTATGGTTGAACTCATAAATTATTTACTTGGTTAGAGCACCTTTGGTTGCTCACAAATAACATTAATTCCGGCAAAAAAGGGTGGTGTGTTTTAAAGAGGAATCAGTGTCTCACAGAACACAGTAGCAAGAAGACAGCTCAGTCTCACAGACTAAACCCAGGATGTGAAAATCATAGGGACCCCAAAGAGATATTTCCCTCTCTTTCTCATTTCTCCCTCCTTCTGCATGTCTGATTCCTTTTGTATCTCTAGATAGATAGCTTCCACCTCTCTCAGGAAAAGTTAAAAGAACAGTGGCAGGATGTCAATGTCTGACGCGTGTATGAGGATCCCTATGGACTTGTTCCCCTGGGAAACAACTATTACTGGTGAAAATTATAAAAATAACCAACACTTAAAGTCTCTGGAAGTTGTCATAAGGGCATACAGCAAATGAAGAAACATTTGTTTAAGAAAATCTACTAAATCTCAGTAAGAACAGGACGAGTCTATGGAATGTGAAACACAACCCATCCCCTCACTCCTTCCACACCAGCTCCTCACAGGAGTTTCACATTGAGTCAGTGTTGCCAAGATGGCTGTTCTTCTAAGAAGGAGAAGCAATCACACTCAAATACATCACATTAAAAATGCTGAAGTTCAAAGACAAACAAAACAAAACAAAACAAAAACAACTTTTGAAAATAGCAAGAGAAAAATGATTCATCACATAAAGAATTCTGATTTTTAAAAAATAATTATTTTTATCAGAAGCACTAGAGGCAATAAGTCAAAGAGATTTCCTGATAAATAAAAGCTGAAAGAATTTGTTGCTAGAATATCCAACTTACAAGAAGTACTAAAGGAATTTCTTCAGGCTTATAGCAAGTCACCTCTGAAAACCAACCCCCAAAACAAAACAACAGCATCAGTAAATATAATCATGTGATTATAAAAGACAGAAGAAATGCATATTTCTTCTCCTTTCTTTTCTGAACTGATTTTACAAGCAATTGTATAAACAATATGTATATAATTGTAATGTTAGGCCTAAAACATAGAGAAGTGTAATGTACTTGATGACAGAAATATAATACAGTTGGATGGGATCAAAACTGTATTGGGGTAAGGAAATGACACCAGGTGGTGATTTAAATCTATAGTAAAAATAAAAAGAACCAGATATGGTAAATAAGAAGGTTAATATAGCAAACTCTGTAAATATACATTTGTTCTTCCCCCCTTAAAACAATAACTTAAAAAAAAAAAAAACATAGTAGCCCAAATTTCCTGAGTTTATAGGTTAGATGTATAGGCCAAAACAAACAAACAGATAACAACAACAAAAAATTACTGATCATAATTTCTTTGTATCCCTATTCCCCATTCATGGAGAAGGGATTTATTGACTTGGCTAATTCCAGATTCAACCCCACCTCTTCTACCAGCCAAAGCAAGACTGACTCTGGAGGTTGGCTCATGTTTTCTCTAAGGAATTTGATTGAAGCAAAAGCCACTGGAATCAGGGAAGAAATATCTTACCGAGGGATAGGGCTATTCTGAGGAACTGAGATGCCCAGAAATATGAAGACAGCCTTGAGCCTTATGAATATTGTAAGATTTCTTCTGGCAAACTATTTTCACACCTCAAACCCCAGTGGGTGCTTCTGTGCACACAGAGCAAGGGCAACTAACTCTGTCTGGATGAGGACTGGCAGGCTTCCCAGACAAAATGACACATGAGTTAAGTGTTGAAGGATGCACAAGAGCCAAGCAGGTTGGAGATACATTTTCTAGGAATGGGGAGCAGAATAGGCGAAACATCAGAGACATGAATGAACATGTGCAAAAGGCAGGATATGCAATTGACAGACTAGCTTGTTTCTGTATGTTCCTCAGATTAGACTATCAATCCCAACTCAGTGGTACTTTGAGCTAGAGACTGACATTAACAGATTTAAATTGTAGAAGATCACCCAAGCAGCATTATGGGGTGTAAAATGGAAGATGACAGAGAAATCATTCCGGGGGCTGTGACAGTGATCCCACTGATGTGAGATCATGCTCCCAAATCTCCGTATTATGTGCAGGAAGAAGCCTGTGACTGTTTCCTAAGAGCCCACTGTCTCTAGTAACTAGGAACCACACTGGGATGGATAACTTGGGAAATGAAAATAAATATTCATTTCATTAAGTTTGTATATCCTATGTCATAGAAGTTATACATTACTCTTGCTGAAAGTTTAATACTGCAAGAAAAATTAAATATAATTTTATATTTTAACTACTGATTATTAATCGAGTTCAACATTTTTAACACTTAATTTAGACCTATTAAAAAGAAATATGAGAGGCTAGGTAGAAAAATACACCTACCACAATTAATGCAAGGAGAACAAAGATTTATCTTGAAAAGTAATTTTAGTAATCTATATAGAAAATAGGTTAAGGCTTACAAGAAAACTTTTCCGTGGTTGAGTTCTTTATGTAACTCACCTTCCAGCTTATCTACTGAGAATTATGTGAACAATTCTTACCAATTGATGGAGTAATTTCAGCCAAAATAAATTCAGATATAGAAATATAAAATGGCCTTATGATTTTCTTTTATGTCCTATCTATACACAAAACAGAAAGAACAGCTGCAAATAAAGAAATGTTCAAATTTTTGTTTAAAAATATTTGTAGTACTAAGCAGAAATTCATTTCAAATAATACTGGAAATACAGTTCTTGTATATAACAAACAGTAAGAGCAATTATTGCACTAAAATATTATGTTTTATAACATTTAAAGGATTTCTGCTTGATGTTTATTTCCAGTTTGATTTTTTATTATAGTGTAAATATTTTGAGAAAGAACACATTTCATAAATTGTTTGTATTCCTTAATTTTGAGGCAATAATGTATTCATCGTAAAATATGTCACAACGAAAGACAAAGACACTTTAACTTTTATCATTTCTAATGAAAACTCTTGGAATTTATATTATCGTGAATTTACTACTGTTTCAATAAACTACATGCAGACATTAATATATCACTAAAATGTTAATATCTGTCTAAATTTTAGAGTCCATATTAAATCCTTTGTTGAATCTTTCTATGAAAACACATTAATGTAGGACTCAACTATTAAACAGTAGGTTATAAAACAGAGTACGGTATAAAATTTGAATGTGAGCACACATAAAAGAGCTGTACAAATCACGATTAGAAAGCAAGGTTCAATTTGTCTATTGCAGAAAATAATGGAACAATAATTCAGACTATGTAGGCTTCCACTCCAAAAAAATAAATAGGAATTTTTTTCAAGTGAAAGCAAAATGTGTAGATTTTGAAACATATTCTTCAGAAAATGTTGTAAACAGTGGCTCAAATATTAATATATTTAGTTAGCCTTTTTAAAATTTATGAAACATACAAGACATGTTTTTTATCAAAGAAATTTAACTGTGTAAGTTTTAAGGAACACTTGCTTAAATATATTAACTGGGTACTGAATTGAGTTGATGGGCCCTTGACATCCATTCCCAAACTATATTTTCAAACAAATTTAAGATTTTCTTCTCCTTCAATATATATTCAGAAAGGTTTATTGATTATATACAAAAAATATTTTTTATACAGGGTGTCTTTAGTGAATTACACTGCCAAAATATTTGACTTAGGGCTTCCCTGGTGGCGCAGTGGTTGAGAATCCGCCTGCCGATGCAGGAGACACGGGTTCGTGCCCTGGTCCGGGAAAGATCCCACATGCCGCGGAGCAACTAAGCCCGTGAGCCATGGCCGCTAGGCCTGCGCGTCCGGAGCCTGTGCTCCGCAACGGGAGAGGCTACAACAGTGAGAGGCCCGCATACCGGGAAAAAAAAAAAAAAAAAAAATATTTGACTTAGGTCCAAGGCATGGCCTGAACTAACTCATTAAATCTAGTGTATTCAATATGACCCACCAGTATAACTATTATTAAGATTGCTTTGGTAAATGACATCACTAAAATCAGCAGTAGCCATGTAAGCAAAGCCTTATTCTCATGGTATGATTTATTATAGATCCAATTATATTTACTCAAAGATTCACTAGGGGCTAGTTTTTATATATCCCCAAATTGTAATTTGCTCAGAAAAGGAAGAGGCCATGTTAACCGTGACATGTTTAAACAGGAATGGCCACATTTTCTGCTTCATTCAGTAGAAGGTTCTATTTACTGATCATATCCTTAAAAAAAAAGGGGGGTGGAGTGGAACCTGGGCTGCAAATTTATGTCAGTTTTAACTAGTATACTTCCATCTCTTAACAATAACTGGTATTTTTAAATTGATGCATTATGTTATAAGCATAATCAAGAAATAGTTGAGAAAACCTGAACTCATCATATAGAATGAATATTAAACAGTCCTATGCAATTACCATAAATCTGTGTATGGAGAGATATTAGGAATCGCTAATTTATTCCAACGTGTAACTGATTAAAGCAACACTCACTCACAGTTACTGTTTTTTGGATTATTTTTTCTGGCACATTTTTTTCATCATATTCCAGAGGTAAGGAAAGGGTAAACTTCTATTCCAATGAACCAAAAAGTTGAAGTAAAGTAATTACTTCTTTAACATAGCTTGTGAATTGTACTATATGTATATTGTTCATTTATAAACTCAAGCCTTTTAAATAGGAATGGATGCTGCAACAGCTTGTACAGACTCTACCTCATTTCTGAAATGCTGAGATAAATGGTTTAAACATTTTCCCAGTCCCTACTTTGACTCTACTGAATATGCTTTCTCAGCTTAGAGTGGCTAGACAGTGACTTTGTCCTAATTCCGATAAGGACCTTTTCTTTCACCCCTCTGGCTCTACCTTGTTTGGTTCTATAACTTGTGCAGTCCAGACCAGGGCACACAAAATTTGTTACATTCTTGATTGTTCCAAAGTAGTGATTATGAAGAGTATCCCATATGCATGTTACACAACAGACATTGGGCCTACCAGACACTCATCCTATACAAGTCACAGTCTGTAGGATGCCTTCTCTTCCAGGCAGATGAATTGGGTGGCCTTCCTCTGAGTTGCCATGACAACCTATACTTAATCCCATCTAAACCCACATTTCAGTGTCTAGTGACTGTAACTATGCTTTATTGTTGCATCCACAATGGCAGGACCTGTGTATTTTATCATTACATGGCTAGTTACTTGCACAGTATATGGACTGGAGCAGATCTGAGCAAATGTTTGTAAATTATTTTATGAATAAAGTGAAATAATACATGCTCTAATCTCAAACTGTTTAGCCTCTAGAGTTGACAGACAAGAAAATCAATAAGAGTATTGAGTGCTAATGGAAAAATGTACAGGTGGGAGCACAAAGAATGGGTACCTATCTTAGTCTGAGTTACATAGGCAAAGCTTCCCAGAGGACAGAAGACACGAACTGAATCTTGAAGGATGAGTAAGATTTATTCAAGCTGAGAAAATAGAAAATAATTTCCAGGTAGAAGAAGCAATATCTGCAAAGACATGGAGGGACTTCCCTGGTGACGCAGTGGTTAAGAATCCACCTGCCAATGCAGGGGACATGGATTCGATCCCTGGTCCGGGAAGATCCCACATGCTGCGGAGCAACTAAGTCCATGCACCGCAACTACTGAGCCTGCATGCCACAACTACTGAAGCCTGAGTGCCTAGAGCCTGTGCTCCACAACAAGAGAAGTCACTGCAATGAGAAGCCCACACATCACAATGAAGAGTAGCCCCCACTCACCACAACTAGAAAAAGCCCATGTGCAGCAACAAAGATTCAAGGCAGCCAAGATAAATAAATAAATAAACTAAAAAAAATGACATGGAAGCTGAGAGACCACAGAGAATGGGCAAACATGAGACTCTCAAATATGCTTTTTTGTCCCATGTTAAAGAGTTTGAATGTAGCCCTTTAATCAGGGGAGAATCATAATTATTTTAGATACAGAATATTATTAATCAAATTTTGTTAATTAATTTTAATTAAATATATTTAGCCAGCAAGGTAGAAGCCTGGGTTGGAAGAAGAATGAGATGAGGATGGGGAGATCACATTCTAAGCAGGTGCCATAGGCCAAGTGAGAAATAATCAGGGTCTTGTAGTAAGATGATTGCATTGGGAATTGATGGTATTAAAATAGAATCAAATGGTGGCATTGGGAATCAAGATATTAAAATGGAAGAACTGATATTAGATGTACAGTAACTATTGGGTGGGCCAAAAAGTGCCTTTGGTTTTTAAAGAAAAAATGAAAGACAATTTTTTCATTTTTACGAAGAACTTTATTGAACAATGTATTCACCCTTTTGTTTCACTACCATCTGCCATTTTTTCAGGCAACTTCCTAATTCCATCTTCCCAAAACTTTTTATTTTTTTGAGCAAATAACTATTCCAGGTGCCTTTTACAGTCTTCCAGAGAATTAAATTTTTTTTCCATTAAGAGAATTTTGTAAAGAATGAAATAAATGGAAATCTGAAGGTGCAATGCCTGGTGAATACGGCAGATGAATCAGACTTCCCAGCCAAGCTGTAATAGTTTTTGCCTGGTCACCAAAGAAACATGTGGTCTTGCATTATCCTAATGGAAGATTATGCATTTTCTGTTGACTAATTCCAGATGCTTTTCTTTAAGTGCTGCTTTCAGTTGGTCTAATTGGGAGCAGTACTTGTTGGAATTAATTGGTTGGTTTTCCGGAAGGAGCTCATAATGGAGGACTCCTTCTCAGTCCCACCATATACCCAGCATCAACTTCCTTGGAAGAAGACTGGACTTTGGTTTGGTTGGTGGTGGTTCATTTCACTTGCCCCACAATCTCTTCCATTCCACACTGTTGTACAGTATCTACTTTTCATCACCTGTCACAATTTGTCTTAAAAACAGAACATTTTCATTTCGTTTCAGTAGAGAATCGCATGTGGAAATATGGTCAAGAAGGTTTTTTTCGCTTAACTTATGTGGAACCCAAACATCAAAGCAATGCACATGACCATGTTAGTGCAAATGATTTTCAAAACTTGATCTGGATATTTTGAGTATGTCGGCTATCTCCCGCGTGGTATAATGTTGATTGTTCTCAATTATTGTATTGATTTGATCGCTATCAACTTCATCTGGTCTACCCGACCGTGGAGTGTTGTCCAGTGAGAAATCTCCAGCATTAAACTCTGCAAACCACTTTTGAAATGTTTGATCAGTCACAGAACCTTCTCCATACACTGCACAAATCTTTTTTTTTTGTATTTCAGTTGTGTTTTTACCTTTCTTGAAATAATAAAGCATAATATGATGAAAATGTTGCTTTTTCTCTTCCATCTTCAATAATAAAATGTCTACACAAAAATTCACCAATTTGATAAGTCTTTTTTTTTTTTTTAATGCACACTGCTATGACAGCTGTCACATACAATCTAACAAAATTGTTTCAAATGAAGTTAAATAAAGCTAAGTGCTACTAGAGCCATCTTACGGAAAAAAATAAATGAACCTTTTGGCCCACCCAATACAAGTCTGAAGACCTATCCACGCTTGATAATTTTGGAGTCTGGGTCAAAAGTACCAAGGGAGGGCTGTATATCACATGTCTAAATATTTAAGAGCTTTAAATCAATGTGTAAAATCATTAAATACAATATATCTAGCCTTCTACCTTGGAAATATACCTTCATAATGACCGGGAAGACCAGGCTGAAGATTGAAATTCTAGTAGTCTTTCGAGTTCCATGCTGGAACCTGAAAACTCAAGGAAATCTTATGCTACCTTTGAGTCCATCCTACATGATAAAAGGTCTCAAGCAGTCACATGTGGACCTCCAAGTTCTATCCAATCCCCTCCCCCCCCCCAGAAAAACATCCTTTGGACCCTCCCTTGGGCCTCAGAAGTCTACCCTCTGGAGGACTGCCCTGGAAAAGAGATCTGCACAGGCCTGGAGAGCAGAATCAGGGTTAATGGGGTGGAGGATTTGGGATTCCAGTTACTCAGAAGATGGTCTATAGGAGGGCTGCAGTCTCAATGGGGTCATGTCTGTTGATCCTGCAGATCTTTTGTCCTGATCCAGCACATCATTTGTACTGTGGGGTGGTCTTAGATTTGGTCCAAATGAAGTGTTTTAACATGGAGAGCCTCTTAAGAGTATTAAATAAATCTCAGTGCCTACATTATTTGTTTGTTTGTTTTCTCTTCCTGACTGTTCATGGTCCTATTTTCTATTCTGTTAAATGCTGGCGGTGAAGCTGCCTAAGTATTCCATTTGAATGTGAGTGTTCTGTGCTAATGCTTTCTACAAAATTCTTAAACAAAAACACTGCATCTCCTGAGAATGCCTGCTACTGTTGCAATGAAAAAAATGAAAAGCTAGCCTATTTTAAGCAGGTAACTATGATCTTGCAGCTTGTTTTTGTCCTCTTAATTCATTCCTGAGAGTCACTATCACATTCCACAGCTGCATAAACAGGGGTTAAAAGCCCGTGGCTTGCTTTCTCATTGTGCTTTTCCTGTTTAACTATCATCTAGTCAATTATATGTATGTTACATTAATCCAAAGGTTTTTGTTTTTATTCTGTTCTTCACTATTAACTATAGGGAAGATGTTGGACAAGTTACTTAATTACTCTGTTTTTACCTGTTCTCTTATATCTGCTTAGCCTTGTCAAATAGTTACCATACTAGGAGAAAGCAAGGTAAAAAACCTTACTTTTAGAAGTTTTATGAGGTATGTACAAATGCTGTGAAAATTGTAAAACACTATGCAACAAAAGAGTTTTTCTTTTTTTAAAGAAGAGTCATGTCTCTCTATTGTGAAGAATGTTCCTATGCTAGATTTTAGATTTTCTTTTGTTTTATTTACTGAGAAGGGTGGAGATTCATACACACTATGGAATTAAAGCCAATAATATTATCCTGGTCTTGCTAACATGAGTGGCTGTAATGGATTAGTATATTACTACAAGCCAAATAATAATTACCATTGTTAATAATATAAACATGACTTAATTAGTTGTTTTACTAAAATTAAACTAATATAAAAGTGTTTCGATTTCACATGCATTTTCTCCAATTTAAGCAGAAAAAAGTATATTTTATTGAACTAATTTTTTTAAATTCAAAATTATGTTCAATAATAAAAAAGTCTAAACTAGAAACATTTAGAAACTTCCAGAGTTTGTAAAATCAAAATTAATGTTCCATTTTTATATTAGTTTTAATAATATATTCCAGGGAGCTTTATATAGTGTATCAATGATTTCATCAACATTGATTCAAGCTATCAAAGAGCTAAGTATGGACAATCGAAGGTAACTACAATTGTTCCAATCTCTCTAAAAATATAAAAACTTTGTAGGTACATAGGACTTTCCTGGTGGCGCAGTGGTTGAGAATCCGCCTGCCAATGCAGGGGACACAGGTTCATCCCTGGTCCCGGAAGGTCCCACATGCCGTGGAGCAAATAAGCCCATGCTACACAACTACTGAGCCTGCACTCTAGAGCCCGCGAGCCAAAATTACTGAGCCCGCATGCTGCAACTACTGAAGCCTGGGTGCCTAGAGCCTGTGCTCCGCAAAAAGAGAACCACCGCAATGAGAAGCCCACGAACTGCAACGAAGAGTAGCTCCCGCTCGCCGCAAATAGAGAAAGCCCACGTGCAGCAATCAGCAATGAAGACCCAATGCAAACAAAAATAAACAAAAATATATTTTAAAAATTTTAAAGAAACTTTGTAGGTACATAAAAAATATGATGCCATTTAAATTTTACTTATGCAGTCTCTCTCCTCTCCCCTGTTTTCTTTATGGTTCTGAAATATTTGCTGTGGGAGATTCCAGATTGCGTTTGAAATTAAAGTGGAGAGTCATGGAATGGATGTAGGTCAACTTGTTTGATAGAAGGGCGTCAGAGGTGAAGCAGTGGTCCAAAGTGTAATTCTCAAACATTTCAAGAATCAAGATCACACTTTGTCAAGGAAAAGAAAAGTCTGTGCTGGTATGACTCATGACAGTACTTGTACTTTTAATATATATTGACCAAAACAAAACAAAAACAAAACAAAGCAGAAAAAGCTATTTTTTGTGGAATCTGAATTTAACACGACTCAGATGTGCCAAAATTGAATGAAAGAATAAAATAATTAAAGAAAGGTTTTTTCCACCTATAATTAATCTCATTTCTGATTTTACCCACAAATGCCCTTAGTGAGGTACAAGAAAGTGAAAAAACTTGTTATTACTTTTTTTTAAGGCTGCATGCTCAGTCGTTCATGATTTTTCTTTCAAATAGTCTTCTTTTAAAAAAATTTTTCCTGTGTGGCATTTTGGTATAGTGAGAAGTTTATGCAAAATCATGGTGGGGGTAACCTGGTCTATATGTTGTCACCTGTTGTCTCTTCTGGATAGTCAGTGGTGAGGAAAGCTCATCTCATCCTTTTTTGGGCATTGGTATCTGTCCTATAAACATCCATAAGGAAGTAACTGCAGCTGGTCTGATTGATTGTTCTCTTGGAAGGAGAAACACACCATGACTATTCACAGAGAGCTCAGCTGTTACCCCTTGCTGACTCTACTTATTTAAGAAGCATATACACAGCGCTTACCATGCACCGGGTACTATTCTGTGTGTTATAGTTATAATTGATTTAGTTTAATAACAGCCCTAAAAGGAAGGCTCTATTAATAATCTCACATAAATGATGGAATGGAAGTCTAGTGAGTTTAAGTAACTTGCCCAAAGTCACACAGCTAGTAAAAGGCAGGGCTGGATTTAAACCCAAACAGTCACTCTTTTGAGTCCACGCAGTTAACACTCTGCTATGATATCTCTAGGCTCCTTTTCATAACCCTCTGGCACTGCTGAAACCAAAAACTCCATTGTGTTCTTCCTGTAAGTATGGCTTACATCTGCCCAGACAGGTGCCTCTGTTATGGACTCCTCTCCTCAGCCTTCAGCTGAACCCTAGGCAGACCCACCACTCAATTCTCAGCTATTTAAAAGCAACCCCAGAGTTCAAGTGTTTATTCAGTTTCACATGCAGTCTATCTGGAAAGAGAACTCTTGTCTCAGGTCTTCTTTCTGCCTAAACGTGTCTTGTTATCACCGCTGTTTTAATGCAGCTATCCTCATGAGCTCCAAAGAGTAAATGGGACAAAGCCTCTCTCCTTTACACTTCCTCTACAACTTATATGGAGGGATGAGTATAGTTGGTGTGTACTAGGACCTTTCTCAGAGATTCTGGCAGAATCGTCACCTGGTATCATCCCCTCCAATATAGGCTTACCTTTCAGGAATTATCAGGATGTCACACTCCTTCCTGTGTGGAAGAAACATTTCTTAGATTTATGCTCTTCAACTAATGACATATAGCAAGATTTATTCTTGAAGATTTTTAAGAAAAAATATCTCTATATATAAATAGCCTATTTGGGGGATCTATTATTTCTCAATTGACTCAAAAAAGCAAATGAAAATTCAAAGATGAGCAATTCTTTGTTTATAGTTCTAGCAACTTCCTTCAACCCATTGACATTAACTCAATGGCTGGGGGGAAGGTAGGATCATGAGAGTAAAATGTGTTGGTTTCATATTTCAAATATCTCTATAACACCATTGTATGCTAGGTATCACTTTTAAATGAATTGGCATATTATATTTCACTAAAGCATCTTATAGTTGAGAAGGTTTGATACTAAATGGATGAGATAATACTCCTTTAGTCTATGATCAATATTTGATGGATGCAGATATTTGAAGATTCCTTATAATAACCCATGACCATCACCTTTACTCAGAGTCTAGTGCACAGGATGGAAAACTTGTAATGCATGGGCCTCAGTGGTACAAGGCAGCTTCACACAGTAGGAAATTTGATCTTCTGTAATCATGAAGAATGAAATGAGGGCAACTGATTGCATCCTTAAAGAAAAGGTAGAAGGATACTGGACTCAAGTTTACTTTTTATCCACATTTAGAAAGCTATATTTTTGGATCAGCTGTTTCAAAGCTGGCCAATATATACTTAGAAAACTAATTGATTTGGCTAAGAAAGAATGTAGAAATCATAGTTTTATATTGTCAGAAGTATCCTGGTAGGTGACAGCAGGGACAAAAGCAGCAACAATTTGATGGCAGTTCTCCAAAGATCTTGTTTTCCTGTTTAGAGCCCTCAAAATGTTCCACATGGTGTGAATGCTTTATTCACATTTACACCTCACGAGGTGGTTTCTTTCTGTGGATAAAAAACAAAGGCACTCAGGGATTCCAGCTTCACTCACATCTGTAGCTTCTGCTTTTGTCTAAATTTGATATTTTTGACAATACACCCTTTAGCAAAAAGCTTCAACAGCTTGTGTAATTATTAACATGAGTGTTGCAAACCTTTTGTACTGTACTTAACATTTGCCAGCCTTCACTGTCAGGAAAACCATGGAAAATTAAATTAGGACAATAGATGAAATAATGGATGTGAGGGAGTAGAATCCCTAAGTGCTTTGGTCATGCTGCTAATGAAGAAAGACTTCTCCCCCCCTTTTCTCTGAGTTGTGAGTGTCAGATCTCAGCCATAAAAATTTACCTTATATGCTATTTTCTTTTATATATAAGCTGTTAATGATTTCTCGAGTGGTTGATTTAAAATAGGCTCTTTATTACAGTGTTTCAAAAGCACTGTTGCATTAACAGACTGCTTTAAAATAGACCAACTTTCAAATTACAACAAATAAATAAATAAATAAAAAGTGAGAGAGAGACAGAAATAAAGACAGAAAGAGATGAAAAGAAAGCTATCAGATCTGGCCTGTCTTTAGAGATTGTGTCTAAAAGCATTTTTATGTGGCCCTCTATTAAAAATTACAAACAAAATGACCCCAATACAACTATGGTCTTCCAATAACCTGCTGCATGAGACAATATATTACTGATTGAGTCAGGAATAAAAACAGAGCTTCCCACAGAAACACTGAAGGAAATAATTCATGTAATATTAAACATAATGATCAGGGATTACAATCTCTCTTATAGAGCTTGCTTTATTTATTTTTCTAATTTTATATGAGCCTTTATATCAATTTTATCAATTTCTAATTAATAGTGAAACATTAATATAAACAGAAAGGGACAGTTTTATCATTTTCTGAGTAAATGTTAACCAACAGTGAAAGGTAAGTGAATTCAGTTCATGGTTGAGTTTAATAAAAACCTAGAGACATAATTGGAGAGTTAAAAAGAAAAAAGAATATGGTTAAATGATTGAGGAGAGGGAAAATATTCATGTTTGAGAAAAATAGACCCATTCTGTCCATTACCAGCATGAACTTAAGTTAATATAGCATCCTGCTAAGTGTTTTTGATACCCCTTCAAGAGCACTTAGAAATACAAGCCTAGTTACCACTCAGCAATATGCCTCTTTTGGCATGTGGCACAGTGACAGGGGACAATAGGGAGGATGGTGGCAGAGTTGACGGTACTGCTTCATCAAAGGTGTGCACAGTCTAGGAAAAGAGTTCTCAGGTATCTCAGAATAAAAACCCCCTTTTAATAGTAAATTTTTTGTAACACCTTATTTATTGCACACACATATTTTAAAAACACCCTAATGTAAGGGAGATAAAAAGATAATGTAATTTATAACAAAATAGCTTCATTTATAAGTGCTCTAGTCTGACTACAATAGAAAATCTAATGAATGATGCCTGTACACACAGAGACACACACACACATTTATAGGCATCATGAAACCCAGCTACAAATGCATAGAGGCACAGGAATGTTCTGCTGAAAACTCAAATTCCATAATTACCATTGACTTCAAAGATGCAGTTTCTTGAAATGAACACTAATTCTTGGTAATTCTGAAAAATAACAACAGAATGCTATGTTCCCCCCTCATTGTATTTTGTAGTAGTCTACTCTTGAATTTTAGTATGTACTAAAAACTCCGAAAAAAAAAAAAAAAAAAAAAACACCTTTATGTTTGAATACAAAGCATGCTATGTATCAGATAAGATTCACATAAGTGATTAGCTGGGGGGAAATTTTAAATTTTGTGAAATTTGGAGTAATTCTTCATTATGAAGAATTGTCCCAGACATTTCAGAATGTCTAAGATACTTGACCTTTGCCCATTAAAAGCCTTTAGCACCAAATACCTATCCCCCGATTCATTGAGGCAAGGAAAAGAGTGTCCACAGATTTCCAAAACTTTCTTTAGGGGGTGATACCTTCACTGTTGAGAATCAATGTTCCAGAAAAACATGCAAAATACTTTCACTTGGAACTCAGTTCTATATTTCAAACCATATGAAATCTATAGTGAGCAGATATTCTGGAACTGTTAGGCAGCTTCTCTTGGTAGAAAATGTCAATATGCCCTCTGACTGCACTTAATGAATGGAGATCCAGTGCATGCCTACCTGGCATCCTCAAATTCTGTAAGAAGACCTGATCTCCATCTGCTGTTTACAGTACCTCATCTGGGAGTTCTTGTCTTTGTTGTAATTGTGGCACATTCCTCTGTGGTACAACCATGAGGGTCTTTGACCTTGTTCTTTAACTCTACTATGTGTAACTGCACTAACAAACAGTGAAATCCCCTCCAAGTAGGGGAAGCAACCCCCAGCAGCTTCCTCTTGCTTTTCCCTTCTTCTTCTCCCTCATTCCTGGGAATCAGTGAAGTGAATGCTATCTAAACACAGAAATATGTCAGCTATGATATATCAGATCCAGCTCTCTTTTCTTCCCAGTTTCTATTTTACACACCAAAACATAAGTGAGAGGCATGGTTGAACGATATACCCCAGGGTATCTGTGAAGTAGCAAATTCTAAACTGAAAATAGTTATAGTTGTTTCCCTGAGGCTGGACACATGACACAGGTAACCGTTATTTCTGACAACACAGCAATTTTCTCTGTAAATTTCAGGGTCATCATAAGTACACAAGAATAAGTGTAGCATTATTCAGGTTTTCTGAAGCAAAGGTTATTTTCTATAGAATGAATAAGAGCCATTATACGTGGTTTCAACATTTACCAGGGATCAGTGAAGTGTGTGTCTTGGGCAGTGGGAGAGGAGAAATGATGTTTTCTATATCTCCTGTATTTTCCATACCTAGATTTGCATCCTTTTCCAAAACTTAGAAAAATTTCCCTAGTAAGATGCAGTTCACCATTCTTTCCACATCAGTATCAAAATACAGGATGCTTTAACTAAGGAGCTCCATGTACTCCAAGGATAAGACAGATTTTGATGCCTCACCGGCTTTTTCGAAGCTGACCTGCTCTGTAAGGCTATTTTTTTTTTCTCTTACAAGGGCAGTAATTGCTTTTCTCATTCTACTTCTTTCTGTATCTTTTCATTTTCAGATAGGTTCAGCTTGTTCCTCTTTTGATAACATTATTTAAATCAATAGGGAAATTAATTAATTATAAGTCAGACTGACCCAAGGGGTAATGAAATCTTGAATTCCAACACATCACCACTTCAAAGTTAAGTTTATTCAAATTTTACATCACCCTTGTGTTTCTCAGTATCCAAGATATTCCTGTCTGGTTATGTTTGACTTTATTCAATAAAAATTCAAGTCCCTCTTCCCTTGGCTAAGATCTGAGCTCTCCACAATAATTCTGATTACAAGTATCCAACAAGGACAGTATCATTTGTCTCATCACCAACTCAAGGCCATCTGCAATTTGGGTAAAAAGGCTGCTGTCAAATTTAAGGCTGCTTAGGGCCTCTTATCATCTCTTCTCTTTTGTTCAGCTATCTACCTTCCACTTCTACAACTATTTAGCAACCTATCAAATTCTGGAACCCATAGTATTGGCATACCTACTATTTCCTATCAGTCATCATATCACAGTATTTTCAGTGGGAAGTCATCTGTAAAGGTTTGTTAATGTAAATAATCAATATACAATCTATAATAGGAATAGAAAAGAGTTTTATTCAAGCCAAAATGAGCATATAGCCTGGGAGACACAGATTCAAAAAGTACTTGAATTGTGTTTTGCTGGACTGCAGAATAGGGAAGGCTCATAGTGGCAAAATTCTCAAAGTTACATAAATTTTTTTGCCACAAATTAAGATTGGAGCTTGCATGAAGTTAAGCTTCTTGTTAAGTAAGGATTTGTTGGGGTCCAAAATTGTTGCATAGTTACAAGGGGAAATCTTAAGACCATAAGTTTGCAACTAGGAGCTGCTAGTAGATATTGTTTTGAGAATGGCTGGTGGTGTCATTGAGATTGAAACAGTTCAGAAAAGTCAAGTTCTCAATAATACAGGAATGTGTCTGAAACCATATCCACAATGACCACCCAGCTCCATTTTGAATGCTAAACCACAGTTACTCCATTTTGATTTTTAAATTCATTATTTTCTTTAATGGTTAAAGTAGATACACAATGAATGTTTGGCAGGCTGTAAAATAGTCTGTTCTATTTAGCATAAAGTTCAAGCCAAATCATGTATGAGACAGAAAGCCTTCCCCATACCTCAATATGTGAAAATTTCTTTTGTCAGCTTCTCATGTCACATTGCCAGATCTCTGGTTAAAACCTCTGTTTCTCATTGTTAGATAATTTATTCCATAGAAGAGGAAATTTGAACTAATTTTATGACATCATTTAGTCCACTCACAGCCAGAATGATGACCAAATTAGAATGCCCACTTTCTTCCTTAAACCAACACTAGCAGTATTCCCATTGATAAGAAAAGGTTAGGGAATGGTACAAGCAAGCTCTTAATTCCTTCATCAAACTTTGACACCCATTTCTGAAGGATGTGCAAAAGAAACTTTATACAACAAGTATGCCTTGTATTTCACCTATTCAGAGCTCTCATGTGGTAAGGAATTGGAAGTAGTGCTTAAGCCCAATTCTACCAGAGTCCTTGGCTCCTTAACAGTTTGGAACCTTAGGCATCTACTAATGTTGCTTGAATTTGCCTATTTTTCAAGGTGGAAGTTTAGAAGACTGATATTAAGTCTTCCTTTGTTTCTCACAGGTACATTTAAAGCCATAAGTGTTCCTCTCAGCACTGCTTTAACTACACCTCACAACTTTTGAAAAGTTGTGTTGTCATTATCATTCAGTTCAAAATGTTTTCTAAATTTTTTGTGACTTTTTCCTAGACTTATTGGAAAATGGAAAATTAATTGCCCCATTTTAACTAAAATAAACAGAAACTTCTCTTTACATGTGCTTTCTTATAAATGTTTTTCTTGGCAAAACTGCAACTGAGAAATAGGAAAAAAAGTTTATCTATGAGTTTAATTAATGGTTTTTGTTACTAGGATACAAGATTAGGCAGTCTATTTAACTACACTTATTCAATGCAATTTAAGTCTCCCCGATTCAAGTCAATTCAACATTCTTCCTTCCCCCAGACTGCTCAGTTTCTTTTCCACTTTTTGTCATGATATAGACCTGTGAATTGTTTGAGATGTCACTCTACTTGCCAGCTTACAAGTTAATGTGCCACGGTTCATGAATGCTGACTGAAGACTCTGGATTCCTGGATCAGAGGCAAAGGACTTTATTACTCTTAGCACAGCAAGTTTCATGCTTGTGTTTTCTTCCTTGACCACCAAGTCCCAGGTCCCAGTGTGGAGGGATACAGATGGATGCTGTGTGCAGAATGGGTTTGTGTCCCTGTTGAAGAGCTTCAAGCTTAGGGAACACAAATCTTTTATAATGGGCTATACACTTGATTGACCTATGCTCTGTAGAGAGACATTATCTTTATTAAGCTGGACAATAAAATACTTTGGGTTTGCTCCAGATGTTGGCACTACAAACATTTTTGAAGAAATAGTCCAGAATAAAGGCCACCAAGGCACCTACTAGCAAGACATACAGTAATGCAAGAGTCCCATGGAAATGTCCCTCCCAGCAGAACCTCCTAGCTCTAGCCCTTCAATACTGCTTGCCATAGCCTGGGTGATAGAAAAATTTTAGTGATGGTTATCAGGTGTATAAAATTTCCAAAACTCATTGAATTGAACACTTGATATTCATACATTTTATTGAAGGTAAATTATAGCTCATTTAAAAAAAAGAATAAATATCTGAGTTGGAGAGACTTTGAGTGACTCATTCAGTGCCAGAACTGTCATCCATCATTCTAATTTTATTGTCCATAAGAGTTTGAACAAACTACAAATTTATTATATTCATTACTGTAAGGTTTAAATATGAAATATTAACATGTTTTAAATGGCACTATCATACTTTGAAAGATGTCAAGTGCTGTACCTGATTACTTGATTACTTGTCACATAAGAGGATAATTGCTGTGATTTCAGAACAGAGAGAAGTTATGTAGGATAAAAAAGTCTGGAATATCTTCATGTTGGAACAGGACTTTAAGTCAAGCTTTGAAAGTTGAGCATGCATTTGAATTGTTATCCAACATTTTAATTATTGTTACTGGTATACACTTTTTACTTATTATAAGCAATGTTTGCCATTTAAGTTGGTCAAAAATAAGCAAATTGGGTTAACCCTCGATTAAAAAGAGTTTACATTACAGAAATTAAAAAATAATAATAGATATCATTGGGAAAGACTTGAAATAAAAATCTTAGTTTTCAACACCTGACATCTGCAAGTGATGTCAAAACAGTGTCTACTAACATCAGTGAAAGTAACCATATTTAAAAATGTAGCACAAACCTGTATGTTCCCAGAAATCACTTGACTTTCTCCATAGCTAAATAAAGAAAATACACAACACAAACAAATCACAAACACGAACACCTTCAGTTTGTTCACTGAAACACCATACTTCTCTTTTCCTGACATCCAAACGTTATTACAGTAGAACATTCACAAGCTGATGGATGATAGGTAATAACTGTTGAAGAAAATCTTTGGAACAACATATTTTACAGGGTACAGTATTCAATTTCCTGAAGTGACAGTTTTCAGTATCTTAATACTGAAAGGACAGTAAATTGTTCACTTCATGAGCATTTTTAGCACAAACTTTTAGAAGCAATTTTCAAAGGAGTCATATAGGATGAATGATATGATACTTAGTGCAGCACCAGAGTACAGCATTAAACAATCACTGGGTGCAGAATATGAATTGATATGACCCTAATTGCAACTTGTGTGCAAGGAGAGCAAGAGTTGCTCATATTACATGGAATAAGTTTTATCCCTGTGACAAGAAAAAAGAACTTGCAGCCACTGAACACTTCTAAATGTTAAGGTTCGTATTTACTTGAAAGTTTACTTTCTGTGATGGGTGTTTTCAAATTACTTTTTTATCACTAACCAAACAAAGTTGTGTATCATGCTATTGAGATGAGTCTTTATCTGCACATATGCCTTAAACACACTCAGCGTGGGTCTGCCCTGCTGGAGTCATTTCTCGTATTCTCTCTAGGAAACTCACCCATCTAACAGCTTCAGCCTCCAAGGAAAATTTGTTTAAGCATGTAAATTGTGGCACATAAACCTATCTTAGCTAGTAAGATATATAATTCAGAGTGAAGGGGCTTAATGTTTTCTTTGAGATAAAAAAAGACAGTATATTAATTAATATTTGGTCATATACTAATTCCCTTTTTACTTAACTTCCAATTTATCTGTTACAAAAAAGTAACTCTTTCAACATTACTTTCTATGCAACATGAAATACTTTGAGAAGAATAAGCATTTGATAATCTTTAGAAGGCAGTAATATGTGTAGTTAAGAATTAGGGATTCAGAGTCATTTATCTAACATTAAATCCTAGATCTGCCATATATTATGCCTGTGATTTTGAGCAAGGTTATTTAACTTTTATGTGCCTTCATTTCCTCATTTGAAAAATTAAAATACTATTAGTATATATGTCATAAGCTACTAGGAATATTGGCTATATTAGCACACGTAAAGTGCTTTCAAATGAGAACATCATATAGGAAGAAGTCAAGATTTGCTCTTATTGGATAATACTTGGATCTTTTTCTCATGTGTCATGTATCAGACGGGTTATTTTGGAAAGCAAAATTTATGAAATAGTGTAGATAATGGTACTTAACTTTATTGGGTTGGTATTATAGATTTGTGTGCTATTATTATTGTATTCAAATTGAAAAAACTTAAGCTGAAATGCCATCAATAACTGATTCTAGAGTTCTAAAATTAGTTTTAAAACAAATTAAGTTGCAAATTAAGACATAAAGAATGGGGTAAGTGAGGGGAACCAGGAATCAGAATATATTTCTTGTCACTTGGAACCCCACACTCATTCTGAAAGTCTAAAAATGTCACAAGGATCTGTGCAGATTTCTTGAGGAAAAGCTAATGTTTTTAACTCCCTTACAGAAAGAAGGTGAGGTACCAGTAGGAGAAATTTCAAGGAAACTCCCTTGGACAGCTCATATGGGTCTCCCTAGAATTACCACATCATACTGGATGGATATGCAAGGAATGTCTAAAGAAACTCAAGATATGAGGATGTGGCTCTCAGCCTAAGACAGCTGGGCAGAGAGAGAACAGAAGCTTACAATTAGAAAGTAACTGTCTTTCCAACAATGGCAATGTAAAATATGTAACAGTGTGGCTCTCATGTGTGGGTCAAACATGGAAGTCAATCTCGATTCATTTAAAATGGGATTTAACCCAAGAGAGTCAGAAAGTGTGAGGAAAATCCTTGAGAATAAGAAGCTAAGGAAGACTGGAAAGGTGACTAAAGGTTAGAAACCCCCATCCCATAGGTGTATAGTCACAGAAATCCAGCAAGCGACTTCTGAAGATTTCATGACATCACCAAAGAGTACAGAGTGAGCTTCAAACATCTGCCATTTCCAAAAAGCCAAAGCCATCTTAAGACAGTTTCAGTTAGAATGAGTACATTCCTTTTCCTCTTTCCAAGTATTTCCAAACCAAGAGGGATCAGTTACTGCACGAAGTGAATTCATGGGCATGGGAAAGGAAGGCCAACGGCATCTCCTTCTAAAAAGCCAGACAGCACACCAACAAGACTTTTCATATCTCTATGAAAAGAGGATATTGAGAAGAATAAATATTGAAATATTAAATACATTGGACCCAACATTCTACTTTTGGCATCTAGACTTCATTTTGTGAATAAAATAACCCTGGGATCCTTTATTACCTAAGAGTGACAAAAAAAATCATGAGGCTTCCAGAGTTATCATTTACTAGCAGAAGAAAAATGTCTCCCCAACTAAGGGGAAGTGGGAGACAAAATTACAGTTTCATTTTGATAACATCACACCATTTACACTTGTTCAAATCTACAGTCCCACTAATATTAATAATATTGTTTGCCATGGGCAATTGTTCCTCGGGTCTCCCTTTTCCTTTACTCCTACCCACATGAACCTGATTTTGTGTGTGTGGGGGGAATGTGTCCTTCTCCCAGTCTTATTTGTGTTATTACTATGAAAATTGTTCTATTCTTAGCTCAAAGAACGTGCCATGATTAACTTAAACCAGTCAGCATATCACATTCTTCTGGTCATTGAGTGACAGGGAAGATTTGTGACTGTAGATTTCAGGAGATACACCTATGCCACAGGTGCAGTTACAGAGATGCATCTCTTTCCTCCAACTAATTGATGACATGGGAGAATGTGGAATATAAGATGGCTGTAGTTACTTAGCTAACACTGGAGGCCCCTTAGCTGGGTAACAGGGGATGTGGGGATAGAGCTGAACAAATAAGGTGAACATTGTTTGAGCTACTGTTTAGAAGATAAGGAAGCTAGCTCTCTTGACCCTTGAAAAGATTGAAGCAGTAGATTTTACTTCTTATTTAATACAATTTGAGTTATCCTTGTGTCATTTGTAACATAAAAGGTCCTGATAAAGAATTTAAGATTTTTGGTTCCTCAATATGAGCCTAATATTTTTGTAATAACAAACATATTCTAACATGTCCAATTTTTTTCAACCAAATTAATACTATTAAATAAATGCAAAGTTTCACAAAATTTATATATTTGGAGGTATACATCTTGAATTACCTATTTCACTGCAAATAACTCCTAGTACATTAGAGGGGTTTATTTTTACATATTTTTTAAATAATTAAAACAAGGACAACATTATAATTTTAACTTAATTAATGTTCTTGCAGGAAGTCAATTCTCTGAGGCAAACTGAGAAGAAAAGTAGTCATGTTTATAATAAATTAAAATTTAAGTCATATGTTAAACTAATTCAAATAAACTTTAAAAATAAAAAAAATGTACGTGGATGAAATATATCTAAAAAACATTGGTCATTCCTATACACTAATGAAAAATCTGAAAGAGAAATTATGGAAACACTCCCATTTACCATTGCAACAAAAAGAATAAAATACCTAGGAATAAACCTACCTAGGGAAACAAAAAACTTGTATGCAGAAAACTATGACACTGATGAAAGAAGTTAAAGATGATACCAACAGATGGAGAGATATACCATGTTCTTGGATTGGAAGATGGTGTCAGTTTATTTATCTCTTGTAAAAATAAAATACAGTGTGTGTGTGTGAGTGGTGAAAAAAAAAAGGAAACTTTAAAATAAATAAATAAATAAATAAATAAATAAATAAATAAATAAATAACATTGAGATTTGAAGGGAGAATTTACTGTAATTCTACCCTCCCACAAGTCTCTATATATTATAGAATTGTTTGATTTGTCACATTTGCTCCCTAGTCATTTATTTCTTCCTCATTACAAATTAACATAATTTCTGAATGTTTCTCAATTTTGGATGTATTACTTGATTTTTAAAGTTATTATTTTCCCAGTCATAATATCCAGCAAATGAATATTAATCCCCAGAAACAATACTGGATATCATTTGGCCTCCTTTTGAGACCTATTCCTGACCACCCAGCTCCCACAGGTTCAGAAAAATAGCACATTTTCTATTTGCCCTGATATTTATTTTGTTTTGCTCTGATTTCTGGATCAAATATTAGGCTGTAGCTTATGATCCTTGAGGGATAACTTCTTCCAACTTCATGTCTGGATAAATAATGTTGTATAGAGAATTTTCACTTTTTTAAGATTAATTTTTATGTAGACTGTATTTCAATGGAAAGATATGAACAATATAGCAACTCACCACTAGTTTAATGAATCCATAAAAATGGCAATAGCCTTTTTCTTAGGCTAGCAAGGTATAAATAACAGTATTTGAGAGAACATATTCTTAGGTTATTTACAAGGATTCTTATTTATCAGGAAACTGAAGCTCATTTGGACTTGTAAACCAAAATGACCTATACATACTAATATCATTAGCCTAGAAAAATAGGATAGTGAGTTATTTCCCTGTCAGAGCCTATGAACTAGAGAAAGATGAAGTGCAGCAAAGTCTGATTAGGAGGTTACTCAAGAAAAATACTTGTGAAAAGGCCTTTGTATAAAACAAGATAGCTACTTGAAGAGAAGGTTTAAATATATACTGTTTCAATTTTCAACTCTATAAATATTTCAAAATTTATAAATATAAATATAACACAGCTAAATTAAATATTGGGGAACTCCTTGCTCTCCCTCCTTGAGGTCAAATTTACCAACTCTTTGCTTAAAAAAATTGCCCAGGTTCATGATTAAAGAATAGGCTTGTGGAAGCCAGAAGTTTAGCTGGCCTGATATTTAGGAGGTGATATTGGTCCTGATATCAATATGGCTTTCAGGGCCACCCAATATTGGAATGTCTCTGACAAGAGACACTATTCATGCAACTTTTTGTGATCTACATATGGATTCTACAGTTGATGCTGTACATTCTAATTTTGAAACTTCTAACCAAGAATATTTCAGTCAACTGTCACATACAATGTTCTTCATAAAAATGAACTTACATCTTATCAAATAATTGACTATAGCACTTTTATTAATCAAGTCATATTTTCCATTTCTTCAATTATAACATTAAAAATAAAACACCACTAATAATAAAAAGGTTAAATCCTTAAAAGTAAATTAAATTTAGTGTGCTCAATGTTTATCCACGCTGTAGCATGTGACAGGATTTTCTTCCTTTTTAAGATCAAGTAATATATTCATAGTTAACACTACTGAACTGTACACTTAAAAATGGTTAAGATGTTACATTCTATGTGATGTATTTCATTGCAATAAAAACTCAAAAAATAAATTAATTTGTTAAGATAAAAATAAAAAAAGAAAGTACTTAATATTAAAATGTCGAAAGATGTGACTAGAAGTCAGAAAATATTAAAACTTATACATAACTCTTTCAATATCTTCTTAATGAGGTGGTGATGCAATGAAATAATATATGCAAGTCCTTAGAACAGTGCCTGGCCTATTAAAACTGTTCATCAAGGTTAGATGGTATTACTAGGAGTTGGATTTAGAACTGGAATAATAGTGGGAGGACAGTGAAAAAATATATATACAGAGAGAAAATTGTCAGCCCATTGCAGCTAATTGAACACACACTCATGAACAGACACACACGCCCTCTTATTATACCAAAGGTGCTGGGCCCAGAGACCCGATCCAGTGAGTGCACGAGTGCACACATGCACACACACACAGAGACACGCATACACACACGAACGCACACACGAGCCAGCCTGCATGTTGGCCAAAGCCTTGAAACTGCAGATTCCACTAGGAGATCACCAGAGGCACTGAACTAATTAGAAATTAGTTGCCCCTACACTAATTACTACTTCCCCAAGCACTTTGGTGAAGAAATGAATCCCGCCCAGCTTGCCAGTCCAGCCAGGTCTCTGTTCAGTCTTGCTCTGTAGACTCATTTTCTTCATAAAAGCCTGATCAAGGGAGAAATCAATCCAGTGCCTGGCTTCAGACTCTGAGTGGAGTGCAGCTCTCTCCCCAGCTGGGGAACGATGAACCCACGAAGTGTTCATCAACACTCCTGCCAGGACAGGACAGGGATATTGCAGCTCAGGGAGGCAACTGGAGTTAATCCGGTGGCAGCCATGTGACTGACAGGGTCTTGGTACTCCAGCCTGGGGTCAGGCCTGAGCCTCTGAGGTGGGAGAGCTGAGTTCAGGACACTGGACAACAAGAGACCTCCTGGCCCCACATAATATCAATCAGCGAGAGCTCTCCCAGAGATCTCTGTCTCAACGGTAAGACTGAGCTTGACCCAATGGCCAGCAAGCTCCAGTGCTGGAAGCCCCATGTCAAACAACTAGCAAGACAGGGACACAACTGCACCCATTAGCAGAGAGGCTGTCTAAAATCATAGTAAGTTCACAGACACCTCTAAACACACCATTGGAAGCAGCCCTGCCCACCAGAAAGACAAGACCCAGCCCCACACACCAAAACATAGGCACCAGTCCCCTCCACCAGGAAACCTACACAGCCACTGAACCAACCTTACTCGCAGGGGACAGAAACCAAAAACAAAGGGAACTAGAAACCTGCAGCCTGCAAAGAGGAGACCCCAAACACAGCAAGGTAAGCAAAATGAGAAGACATAAATACACAGCAGATGAAGGAGCAAGGTAAAAACCCACCAGACCAAACAAATGAAGAGGAAATAGGCAGTCTACCTGAAAAAGAATTCAGAGTAATGATAATAAGGATGATCCAAAATCTTGGAAATAGAGTGGAGAAAATACAGGAAACACTGAACAAAGACTTAGAAGAACTAAAGAGCAAACAAACAATGATGAACAACACAATAAATGAATTTAAAAATTCTCTAGAAGGAATCAATAGCAGAATAACTGAGGCGAAAGAATGGATAAGTGACCTGGAAGATAAAATAGTGGAAATAACTACCATAGAGCAGAATAAAGAAAAAAGAATGAAAAGAAATGAGGAGAGTCTTAGTGACCTCTGGGACAATATTAAACACCCCAACATTCGAATTTTAGGGGTCCCAGAAAAAAGAAAAAAAGAAATGCTCTGAGAAAATATTTGAAGAGATTATAGTTAAAAACTTCCTTAACGTGGGAGAGGAAATAGTCAATCAAGTCCAGGAAGCACAGAGAGTCCCATACAGGATAAATCTAAGGAGAAACATGCCGAGACACATATAAATCAAACTATCAAAAATTAAATACACACACAAAAAACTAAAAGCAACAAGAGAAAAGCAACAAATAACATACAAGGGAATCCCCATAAGGTTAATAGCTGAACTTTCAGCAGAAACTCTGAAACCCAGAAGGGAGTGGCAGGACATAGTTAAAGTTATGAAAGGGAAAAACCTTTACCAACATTACTCTACCCAGCAAGGGTCTCATCCAGATTCAACAGAGAAATTAAAACCTTTACAGACAAGCAAAAGGTATAGAATTCAGCACCATCAAACCAGCTTTACAACAAATGCTAAAGGAACTTCTCTAGGCAGGAAACACAAGAGGAGGAAAAGACCTACAATAACAAACCTCAAACAATTAAGAAAATGGTAATAGGAACATACATATCAATAATTACCTTAAATGTAAATGGATTAAATGCACCAACCAAAAGACATAGACTGGCTGAATGGATACAAAAACAAGACTCGTATATATGTTGTCTACAAGAGAACTACTTCAGGTCTAGCGACAGATACAGACTGAAAGTGAGGGTATGGAAAAAGATATTCCAAGCAAATGGAAATCAAAAGAAAGCTGAGTAGCAATTCTCATATAAGACAAAATAGACTTTAAAATAAAGACTATTACAAGAGAAAAAGCAGGACACTACATAATGATCAAGGAATCAATTCAAAAAGATGTAACAATTGCAAATATTTATGCACCCAACAGAGGAGCACTTCAATTTATAAGGCAAATGCTAACAGCCATAAAAGGGGAAATTGACAGTAATACAATAATAGTAGGGGACTTTAACACCCCACTTTCACCAATGGACAGATCATCCAAAATGAAAATAAATAAGGAAACATGTTAAACACATTTAATGACACATTAAACAAGATGAAGTTAATTGCTATTTATAGGACATTCCATCCAAAAACAACAGAATACACTTTCTTCTCAAGTGCTCATGAAACGTTCTCCAGAATAGATCATATCTTGGGTCACAAACCAACCCTTGGTAAATTTTAGAAAATTAAAATCATATCAAGTATCTTTTCCAACCACAACGCTATAAGAGTAGTTATCAACTACAGGAAAAAACCTGTAAAAACTACAAACACATGGAGGCTAAGCAATACACTACTAAATAACAAAGAGATCACTGAAGAAATCAAAGAGGAAATCAAAAAATACCTAGAAACAAATGACAATGAAAACATGATTACCCAAATCTGATGGGATGCAGCAAAAGCAATTCTAAGAGGAAAGTTTATAGCAATACAAGCCTACCTCAAACAAAAAATCTCAAATAAACAACCTAAACTTACACCTAAAGCAATTCGAGAAAGAAGAACAAGAAAAACCCCAAAGTCAGTGGAAGAAATCATAAAGATGAGATCAGAAATAAGTGCAAAAGCAATGAAGGAAACAAAAGCAAAGATCAATAAAACTAAAAACTGATTCTTTGAGAAGATAAACAAAACTGATGAACCACTAGCCAGACTCACCAAGAAAAAAAGAAAGAAGACTCAAATCAACAGAATTAGAAATGAAAAAGGAGAAGTAACAACTGACACTGCAGAACTACAAAGAATCACAAGGGATTACTACAAGCAATATAATGGACAACCTGAAAGAAATGGACAAATTCTTAGAAGAAGCACAACCTTCCAAGGCTGAACCAGGAAGAAATAGAAAATATAAACAGACCAATCACAAGCACCGAAATTGAAACTGTGATTAAAAATCTTCCAACAAACAAAAGCTCAGGACCAGATGGCTTCACAGGTGAATTCTATCAAGCATTTAGAGAATGTTTAACACCTATCTTTCTGAAACTCTTCCAGAGGAACACTCCCAAACTCACTCTTACAAGGCCACCATCACCCTGATACAAAAACCAGATAAAGATGTAATAAAAAAAGAAAACTACAGACCAATATCACTGATGAACATACATGAAAAATCCTCAACAAAATACGAGAAAACAGAATCCAACAACACATTAAAAATATCATACACCATGATCAAGTGGGGTTTATCCAGGAATGTAAGGATTCTTCAATATATGCAAATCAATCAATGTGATACAACATACTAACAAACTGAAAGATAAAACAATATGATAATCTCAATAGATGCTGAAAAAGCTTTCAACAAAATTCAACACCCACTTATGATAAAATTCTCCAGGAAGTAGGCATAGAGGGAACTTACCTCAACATAATAAGGGCCATATATGACAAACCCACAGCCAGCATCGTTCTCAATGGTGAAAAACTGAAAACACTTCCTCTAAAGTCAGGAACAAGACAATGATGCTCACTCTCACCACTATTATTCAAGATAGTTTTGGAAGTTTTAGCCATAGCAATCAGAGAAGAAAAAAATATAAAAGGAATCCAAATTGGAGAAGAAGAATTAAAGCTGTCACTGTTTGCAGATGACATGATACTATACATAGAGAATGCTAAAGATGCTACCAGAAAACTGCTAGAGCTAATCAGTGAATTTGGTTAAATAGCAGGATACAAAATTAATGCACAGAAATCTCTTGCATTCCTATACACTAAGGATGAAAAATCAGAAAGAGAAGTTAAGGAAACACTCCTATTTACCATTGCAACAAAAAGAATAAAATACCTAGGAATAAACTTACCTAAGGGGACAAAAGACCTGTATGGAGAAAACTATAAGACACAGATGAAAGAAATTAGAGATGATACCAACAGATGGAGAGATATACCATGTTCTTGGATTGGAAGAATCAACATTTTGACAATGACTCTACTACCCAAAGCAATCTACAGATTCAATGCAATCCCTACCAAACTACCAAAGGCATTTTTCACAGAAGTAGAACAAAAATTTCAAAATTTGTATGGAAACACAAAAGACCCAGAATGGCCAAAGCAACCTTGAGAAAGAAAAACGGAGCTGGAGGAATCAGGCTTCCTGACTTCAGACTCTACTACAAAGTAAAGTAATCAAGACAGTATGGTACTGGTACAGAAATAAAAATATAGATCAATGGAACAGGATAGAAAACCAAGAGATAATCCCATGCACATATGGTCACCTTATCTTTGATAAAGGAGGCAAGAATATACAGTGGAGAAAACACAGTCTCTTCAATAAGTGGTGCTGAGAAAACTGGACAGCTACATGTAAAAGAATGAAATTAGAACACTCTCCAACACCATACACAAAAATAAACTCAAAATGGATTAAATACCTAAACGTAAGGCCAGACACTATAAACTCTTAGAGGAAAACATAGGAAGAACACTCTATGATATAAATCACAGCAAGATCCTTTTTGACCCACTCTTAGAGAAATGGAAATAAAAACAAAAGTAAACAAATGGGACCTAATGATTTTGCACAGCAAAGGAAACCATAAATAAGAAGAAAAGACAACCCTCAGAATGAGAGAAAATATTTGCTAATGAAGCAACTGACAAAGGATTAATCTCCAAAATATATAAGCTGCTCATGTGACTCAATATCCAAAAAACAAACAACCCAATCCAAAAATGAGCAGAAGATCTAAATAGAGATTTCTCCAAAGAAGATATACAGATTGCCAACAAACACATGAAAGGATGCTCAATATCACTAATCATTAGAGAAATGCAAATCAAAACTACAATGTGGTATCACATCACACCAGTCAGAATGGCCATCATCAGAAAATCTACAAACAACAAATGCTGGAGAGGGTGTGAAGAAAAGAGAACCCTTTTGCACTGTTGGTGGGAATGTAAATTGATACAGCCACTACAGAGAACAGTATGGAGGTTCCTTAAAAAACTAAAAATAGAATTACCATATGACCCAGCAATCCCACTACTGGCCATATATCTTGAGAAAACCATAATTCAAAAAGAGTCATGTACCACAATGTTCATTGCAACACTATTTACAATAGCCAGGATATGGAAGCAACCTAAGCGTCCACTGACAGATGAATGGATAAAGAAGAAGTGGCACATGTATACAATGTAATATTATTCAGCCATAAAAAGAAACGAAATTGAGTTATTTGTAGTGAGGTGGATGTATCTAGAGTCTGTCAAACAGAGTGAAGTGAGTCAGAAAGAGAAAAACAAATACCATATGCCAACACATATATATGGAATTTAAAAAAAAAAAAAAAAAAAAAAAAAAAGGTTCCTAGGGGCAGGACAGGAATAAAGACGCAGACTAGAGAATGGACTTGAGGACACGGTGAGGGGGAATGGTAAGCTGGGATGAACTGAGAGAGTAGAACTGACATATATACACTACCAAATGTAAAATAGATAGCTAGTGAGAAGCAGCTGCAATTGCACAGTGAGATCATTTCGATGTTCTGTGACCACCTACAGTGGTGGGGTAGGGAGGGTGGGAGGGAGACACAAGACGGAGGGGATATTTGGATATATTTATACATATAGTTGATTCACTTTGTTATACAGCAGAAACTAACACAACTTTGTAATGCAATTATACTCCAATAAATATGTTTAAAAAAAGAAATAGAGAGTGCAACCGTCATACCCATGTACGTAAAGATTTTAAAATTCGCGGTGCTCAGTGTAGAAAAGTGTCACCCTGAAACGCTGCTGGAAAAATGTAAATTTTTATAACCTTAGAAATTAATTTGATAATGTGTTCTCAAAATCTTAAAGAGGTTCCTTACCCTTTGCCCAGTAATTCCATTGCAAAGATTCAATTTTAAAGAAGGAGTGAGATATGTAGAATATCGCTATTGTATTTGTATTATTAAAAACTTTAGAATACAGAATTATATTCCATGGGGAGTAAGAATCTTTCATTTTACTTACATACATTTAATGCAGTCTAGTTGTCTGTTCAAAAAAATTAGTTAATGATGTTGGTTACTTAATGTATTTACTATTATTTCTTAATATGTGAAAACAACTGATTAAAATTTTACTGTTTATAATTCAAAATAAAAATAGAGGAAATAAGTAAATGAAATACAGTAACTGTTAAATGTGGGTGACAGAACTATGGAAGATTTATTTTCTAAATGGTTATAAATTTTTAACATTTTAACAAGGAACATGAGTTAGTCACTTTGATATTAAAAAGACAAATAATTACACAGAAGTTCATAGGATATTTCTAATTAATTAATTACCCTCTTACAAACTGCAAAACTTAAAAGCTTAGGGTTATTAGAGATATCATCTCTTTTTAATCTAAGTAATTATTTAATGAAGTTTTTACTCTGATTCTAGTTATTTAAAGGGTAAGTACTGTACTACGATATTTCTAAAGGGAAATTTCTTAAAAATCCATGGCTCACTGATTTTGTGTCTTTCTTATAGTGTCATTATCATTTTTCACCTTTTAATGGTGGTTTTTCTAGAATGGTTAGGCACTTTTCTATTCGTTCATTCAACATTTATTGACTAGTTTTGTACCGGAATCTCCTCAAGGTGAAGAGGATGAGTTAAGACCTCAGCTGAGTCAAGGAAAGTCATAAGTAAATTGACAAATACGTTGGAAGTGTAAAGTAGGTATAAAGTACTTTGGGAATCCAGAGTAATTATTACTTAGCCTAGACTGAGTGAAAGGGGTTGTGAGTTTTTAACAGAACCTGGTGGAATATGAGTCATACTTTAAAAGATTAGCTGAACATTTTAAGAAAAGTAAGTTTAAATAAAAATCCAGGAACATGAAATTATATACATTTTAAAGTTGTACATATCAATTATGTATCTGTATGCACATATAGTACAATGAAATACAATGTCATTTCCAGTGAATAGTGGGGCCATTATGACTAAAACATAAAGCATGCAGTTGGAAAAAATGATGGACAGATGCTGTGGTGATAGATGGATTTAGACCAAATAGTTGGAAATTAGAAGATAATTTTTTTGCACGATATGCTTAGAGGTCTAGATATTATTCTTATGCAAACATTACCCAACAATCCAACATATGCTTTCAGTGAAGCAGAAGAAGAATTAGAAAATTTTGTTGATGATAAAAAACTGGAGACTGATGTGGAGATGAGAAGCAACTAGGAGTACAGATACCATTTGAGAGACATCTATGATAGCTATAATAAAAACATATAATATCTAATTTATGTTGGCAGGCATAGAATGAAGAAAGTCTTTCTAAGGTATATAAGGCTCATTATCTGGCTTTATGTAGGTGGTAAGGAAGATAGAAAAAAATAAGAATGGTTCTGAGGGTATCTGAACATACCGTAGGCAATTGGGCAGATGATTATGCCTTCAATTTAGAAATGAAATATTAGATTTCAATGAAGAATTGCAGTGAGGAACAATTCTACAAAAATATGTTGAAATGCTGCTCCAAATAAGTTTGTCAGCAGTATTTGAGACCATGTACTGAGACCATGGGATTGGGACAGAACCAAAGATGTCAGTGGAGGAAAATGAGTTTTCTACTTAAATTATTTAGTTTCCAGGGTTTTATTTTTAAGGTATAGAATATAAGCTTTTTAAAGTATTAGAATATTTACAGGACCAGAAGAAGAGCAAATTAAACAAAAAGTTGCCAACTAAGTAGAGATTAATACCCTGAAATTTACCAATAGGAAACAATTTGAATGCACATTCTCAATATTAATGAAATGTTTAAATAAAAGATACTTATAAGGAAAACAGCCTTATTTTTTCCAATTACTTACAATATCTTAAACTATGTAGCCATGTAGAGTTGCCAACATATTGGCTAAAATTATATTTATGAACAGATATTGTGTCTAATTAGCAAACAATTGTATTCAGAATGATTCTAAAATTTTTTTAAATATTTGAAATATATTTTCTGTTATGATTTGAATATCTCCCTCACCCACAAAAAAATATTACTCAGATTTTTAATCTACTTCACAAACCCTTTCTTAATATGTAAAAGAAAGTAATATCATCCTAACCCTTTTCAAAATTAGCAAAAACCAAATTTTAGAGTTCAAATATATGTGTTATTCTAATATCTTAGCATAATTACTAAAAAATGCAGAGAAAAAGAGCACTTATAGTAAGATTTGTTTATTCAGGGAAAGCCTCTGTATGGAATAAATTTAGATCAGGTTTCTAAGGAGATTGCAATGATAAAGAAATATAGCTGCTAAGATCTGGGGGAGGATACGAAAATAAAAGAATCCAAGAAATCGCAGAGTTCGAGTTTTGTAGTTCAGTATCTCACAACCCTCTTAAAATGGCAGTTTTTGAATCTATTACAACAATTGAGGCAAATGTTACAGTTCTTGTTTTGAGATCCCTTGGAACCCATGCTCAAAAATGAGAGAGTGTATAGTCCCTTTAATGTCAACAAATATGCTCAGCCTCCCAGTGAAAGAAGGAAAATAACTGCAAAATGACACATCTAAAGATAGATTTAAAATACTGAAAAATGTTGGACTCACCAGGTAAAGATTGAAAAAGAGGAAGTGAGAAAGCAGCCATTCCATAAGCACCTACTATGTGCCGGGCACTGTCCAGGTGCTTTGTGTATATTGTGGTATTTACTCCTTATAGCAACTTGCAAGGTTAGCATGATTGTCTTCATTGTACAGAAGACACCGAAGTTTAAAGATTAAATACCCTTCCCAAACTGATCGAAATGAATAAGATTGGAATCTCTATCTGGGTCCGCCTCACGAAATCTGTTGGTTGTTCACTACTGGTAGTTGTCCACTACTTGCTGCAAATACTACATTTTACATATTGCTATTGCTTGGTTAATTTCAATGTTGCTTTCTACATGAAAAAAATTAGCTATTATACTGATATCATTGATGTGTAGTGATTTATAGTAAGCCATATATAAGTTTTGTTAGAAATCTTTTTTGGGATTCTATTAAAAATTATAAGAATCTTTTATCTCACAAAATTTCTTAGAGCAGAATGGTTGTAAATAGAGGTGAGCTAGATACATAATTAACAAGAAACATTATTTGTCATCCATCTCCCACCTTTTAGTCCACATATCTTGAAATATTTTTTACCTTCAGTTACTTTACACTCAGCATGAAATTATTCAATTGCTTTGAAAATATCAAAGAAATAAAGTATTGCATTCACAAAATACAGGAAAGGGCATGCTGAAGGGAGTATACTTACTTAATCCTAAGAGCCAAATAATCATTAACAGTGGTGATGGATAAAGTCGAATATGCGATAGCTACAGGGTCAGTAATACATTTATTCAGATTCATAAATGAAAGTAAAGAGTAATCAGGCTCTGAGCTGATAACTCGAATAAAGGATAAAATGTGTAAGCCCATAAACTCTGAAAATAATGGTGAAATCACAAACTTCCTTTCTGTTATACAATTCTAATTTTAGTGCTTTAATGATATTATCTAGTATTGATAGCTCATGTGAAGCAAAGTCTAGATAAAATATTTTCACCTGGAAATTATGTATACTTTGATTCAACAAGTATTGTTTGAGTTCATTCTATGCACATGTAAAGTTTGAAATAACACTTGTACTACGTTAACTTTAGACAATTCTATTTATTGCATGCAAAATCTAGTTTTGCTATTTCTCTTCACAATATACAAATGCAACGCACCTACATCTATACAGCATGCCGATCTATTAAAACTATGTCATCAACATTACAACTTAAAATTGTTTGTAAACTACAATTAAAAAACAGCATTGTGAAAAATTCACTTTGAAGTTCTGTGAAAGACGGCATACATTTTTCTGTTCCTTTTCAATATCAAAAATTTAATATTAAATTAGTTAAATTTAATATTAGTTAATATATTATTTAATAATACACTTCTAGATAAATTGGAGTTCAGGCTGCCATTGCATAGTAAAATAGTTACAAATACAGGTTCTTCTATTTCAAAAATACATATCTATTTCACATAAAAGACTTTTAAAAAGACTAACGTGTATCCTATTGTAAAATGCAATTATCTTTAGTTTGAATTGTATAAATGGTCAGTAAAACTTCTCCTTCAGACAATGTATAAATATTTAATAATGTAAAGATGGTCAATAATTTAAATTCAAAGAGATTTGTACATTGATCTTCCAGATAAAATGCTATTAAGGCAAACAATTTCCCACAGGTTCAGTTTTCTCTGAGACCCTATGTGTTATACATTCAGATGTTATATTTACAATGATAACTAAGGAACAAGTCTTGCTCAGTAGGTGAAGCAAATTAACTGAATGCTATAGATTACTTCTAGTACAACACTGATGGGAACATACTTACTGCTACCTGAGGTCAAATCCTGCCTTAGGCAAAAATCAGGAAATAAACCCAGGTAATCAGTATTCCTCTTCTACACTCCTGACCTACCTCATTGACCCTTGTTTTCCTTCCCTCTAGGTGGGATAGCTCTTCCTGGCTGCATTTTGGGTAAACAGTGCCTAATCAGGGGAACCCTCTTTGGGCAATGTTTCATGCTTCAGGCTTACTGATCTCCCCTGTGTCAAAATACACTGTGTTAGATATTAGTGATCAGCTGGAATGCAAGTCAATAACTAAAAACAACTAAATAAAGTCATTAAATGGTTACAAAATGAAAAGGTTGCCTCCTCTGAGTGTATTTATGGTCCAGCTGAAAACACTTTTTAGAATGCAAGAAATGACTCCTGAGCAGTGAAATATCAAATGACAATATGAAAATATCTTCAGAAAAGTGAGTCTTTTCCTGTGCCTCTAGGTCATAAAATCTATACACCAGTCCATTCAATATTAACTCAGTTATATTCTACAGAGTTTGTATTATATTTATTCCTTAGTGGTATTGACAGTGAAACAATGAGACAATAAAATGAGATTCAGAAGCTATATCATCAAATATGTATTTATATACTCTCATAAATCCTTAAAATCTGGCTTTCAAATTAGGATTAAGATAGAATTCTCAGTTCTTGATTATTTTTAAAGTGTTTTTTTCAGTTTTATTGAGATACAGTTGACATATAATATTGTATTGGCATATATCAAATCATTATATGTACAACGTAATGATTTGATATATGTATATATTGTGAAATTATTACCACAATAAGTTTAGTTAACACCTTTCACTCATATAGTTACAATATTTTTTATGTTGAGAAATTTTAAGATCTACTCTCTCAGCAACTTTCAAATATACAATATAGTACTGTTAACTATAGTCACCATGTTGTACATTATAACCCCAGAACTTACTTATTTTATAACTGGGTCTTGGTTACTTTTAACCATTTTTTTAAGTCATTGACATTGAGACAATGAATAATACTTGGGATCCATAGTGGTTTTATAAACTAAATTACAGTATAAAGGAACTTGAAATTTATATTTCATAGAAACTATATTGCTAAGACTATAATTTATATTATTTGAAAATGTATTCTTTCTTATTTCTAGTAAAATAGGTTGTAGGTGACATTTGAGAAATATAATTTACAGAGAGACTAATATTATTATAAATTCCTTACTACTTTCCTACACCTGGTGTTGGGGAACTACACGGCTAGGTTTCACATAATAATCATAATTATATCCCATGTTTCTTATTATTCTTGATAGATAAATAAAATTGTGACCAAACCAGATTTTTTCAATCAATAAAATGGGACCTTTTTGTTGCCCTTAGGAAAACAGACCAGTAAATATACAGAACTTAAATAGCATTAATTTGAAAATTAGAAATGGTTGCATTAAATAGACCCTTTGTATAATCCTGGTCTTAAAAACTTAGTAACTAAGATGGTAAACATTTCCCCTTTGCTGTTGAGACAGTACACTATTCCATAATATCCACCCTCAATCTTCACTTGTCAAGATAAGGATAATCAATCTCAATTCCCCATAAAATGTAATTTCCATTAAAGCCAAGCAATAAACACTACCAATTTCTTGGTAGCATTGGACTTCTACAAAATAATCCCCTTTAAAAGAGACAAGGGGAAAAATTCTTTGTTTTACCACTGAGATACTGGTATGTGGAAGCAGAAAAGTCAATTCATCTTCTTATCTACCTGAGATGCCTATAATTAATGTTTCTTTAGGTTTACTTTTAAAGGTTAAAATAGAATTCAGTGAAACCGATCTTTGCTAAGGAAAATAGCAGCAGCATTCACAAAGAGAGACTATTTCATGTTAAAACTGCATTCCATGTAATCTGGCATGCATCCTAACATCCCCAAACAACAGTGACTGTCAATCAACTCAAAACCTGGTCATTAATATTTTATTTTGTAAAATACTCTGTGTGGAATAAAAGTTATGGCCTCCATCCTCAGGAAGCTTATATTTTACTAGAGTATAGAAAATGCTACAATTCAAGGCAATATTTTTTTCCAAAAAATCCAACAAGGAAGACATATTTCTAACAAAAAATTCAAGTGCTGCTAACATAGATTGACATACATGAGTGCTCACTATGGGTATTGCTGATGACTTTTCTAGAACTTCAATCTGGATATCATGTCCTTGTTGCAATCTGTCAGAGGTTCTGCATTGTCTTCAGGGTAAACTTCAAAGGATCATAAAATGACCTTCACTTGAACATTCATTTAATTTTAGCACAATTCCAATTCCAGTGTCCTCTTTTCCCTTTATTCAGGATCTGTAGACATGTTACTCTCCCTTATTGCTCTGTCTCCCCTTCCCAACAGAGTTCTTTTACCTTATTGCCTCGCATGTATCTTGCAGAACTCATTTTAATGCCTCCTCCCCCTGCAAAGTGCTAGGACCCTCCCTCAGACCTTCACCAAGGATTGATTTCTCTCTTCCAAAATTCCTCCACTGTGTATCTTATATTGTGCTATTTAGTATTGTAGTAGCTTGTTTGTTGACAATCTTTTCTACTATCTTGTGAATTCCTTGATGACAAGGTTGTATTTTAATTGTCATCATATTATTCAATGCCTAGCATGACATTTTGCATATTTGCATGCAACAAATTTGTGCTTACTGAATGAAAACTTGGTCAAACTTCACAAATGTTCCAAAAAAATACACTAACAACAAATAGAATTAAAACATATTGACATGGGTATTATTTATTAGAGATTTTAAAGATAGTGGTTTACCTTAAAGGTTATTTGCAGTGTTTTGATTTCTACATATTTGTATCAATGTTCTCATTTAAGATGGATTCCACTGTTATCAAAATAGTAACATTTTTGTTAAAATGTTTGAGTAATTTTAAAATAAATTGATGTAAACACATGATAAAAATATTTCCCTAAATAGAATAAATATATGTAATGTAAATCTTATATGTTACTGTACATCTTCAATTATTTTTATATTAATCCAGTATTCACCACCAACAAAAGGCTAATAAAAGGCAAGATTATTTATTTTAAATAAATTAGTATTGGATATTATAGAAATGGTGAAAATCAAACAAAAAAGCAGATTTGTGAAGTAGAATATATAACAAAATGCTGAGGAAATAGATGAATTACAGTTGCTGAGTACAAGAACAACATTTACAGTTTAATTATTATATCTTACAATGTTCTATTGAAATTTATTTATTTAAGTCTTTCTTTTCTCCATTAGGCATATACCCTTTAATATAATAAAACATATCTCTTTCATTTTGTTCTATTCCTAGGACAACATCCTGTAAACAATGGGTCCTCACATCATATTAATAATATTAATCAAAATTCTATTTTATCATCAGCATCACATAAAAAATATAAGAAAAAACATCAATTAAATTGTGGCAATAAAATATTCATATTATAAGAGGGAACTCAGATATCAAAAAACCTAAAGAATAAGCTCATTCCAACAGGTTGCATCACTCAATATTTATACATTTTTAATTCATTAAGTACTTCAAATGTTAATTGAAGAAAATTTAATCTGAAACATTTTTTACATTTAACTTTAAGTTATTCATAAAACTTTTAAACTTAGATAACTTTGTTCCCTTTTGGTAATTTTCTTTATAGTTAAGGATACTATTTCCCAATTTGCACTATCAAATTATGATCCAAAAAGTATTTTAAAAGGAAAACAAGGTCATCTAAATCAAATTTTACTACTTCAAAGTTAAAGCGTAATCCTTTGGATACCTTGTTAATAATATTTTTTATTTTAATAACAGAACTATTATGCAATAGTCTTATCAGAAGGAGGAAATGCATTTTAGTAAATTATTCTTGAGAGTGCTATGGCAAAGATAAAGTACAAACACAAGCACACATATACACATATGTATTAATATAGTTGTACTATATTTGCAATAATGTAGTATAGCAGCATCAGATACGCACAGATGACAGGGTGTGTGTGTGTGTGTGTGTGTGTGTGTGTGTGTGTGTAAGACAGAGGGAGAGAAGAGGGAGGTGCCAAATAACCAGCTTTCACATCACTAAAATGTAAAGCTGAAGGATGGCTTTTCCTTATAATTTAAAGTGTAAAATTATCCTAAAGGATATTAAAAAATTATTCCACCTTCTGAAGTCCTTTGAGGTCAGGATTTTTGAGACATTTTAGTAAGGTAATAATTCTATATATTTACCAAAATATTCTACTTTAAAAAAAGAACTTAGAAAATATAAAGGATAAAAAATAATCCTTTCTGTCTTATTTCCACAGTCTGAAATGCAGGTCTGGTTTATTTCCCACATTAGAATGAACACCTCCTATTTTATTTAAGAGCAGAGCACACATTTCTTACATACTTTTGCCAGGCTTTCAGGAAGTAATCTCTTAATATCATGACATATGATCTGTGGCATTTCCTTTAGGGAAGCTTATTCTCACAGGACAACAGACCTGTCTTAAAGATAACTTTATATATTACAGCTAATATATCATCAAAGAGCCATAAAGCTTAGAAGATGAAAGAAAATGAACATCTTCTTCTGAAGGCACTCTTGAGTATTCATGTAAAGTGGTTTAAGTGTATTTTGTTAATCATTAAATGTCACCAAGACTTTTCCAAGACAGTTCATTTATATATTACCAAATTATCATTATAATTTTCTGTATTTCTCTCTTCTATATAATCAAGTAATTACTGATATCTTAAGATTCCACAAGACAAATTTCTGGTTCATTAAAACGGTGCTAAACCAAAGTAAAACGTTGTCTAGGGGAATTAGTTAAATCAGCTTAGCAACTGTTCTTTATATCATTGCCTATTTCATGTACGTCTCTTTCTTTCAGTTTCTGAGTCTCTCCCTCCCTCCCTCTACTCACCACTTGGATGGAATTTATTTTCAGTGTAATTCATATGTTAATGTGTAATTTCTCCCCCATAATGTTATTTCATTGCTTGAATTCAAAACCTACTCACCTCACTTCTGAAATTGACCCCAGGCATGGCTCCTACTTGCAACACTTTATAGTGTTGCATTAAGTCAAATATGATATTTTCCAAATAAAGCATGCTAGTATGTATTGAATATCGTTAATGCCAGGCTTTATCAACTTTGTTACTGTCGTCTTCATCATTATGATCAATCAACGACCATTCCTTCAGCACCTCCATTTTTCAAGCCCTGTGTTAAGTGTTTCACAAGTGGTATAAATGCTACTTTATTCAATTCACAAAACAATTCTAAGAAAGAACAATATGACTTGAATTCTGCTGATGAGGAAAATGAGTATCAAACAGGTTAACGAATCTAATTAATTAGTCCCCAAATTATGTGACGGGTTAATATTTGAATATGTATTTGCATGTCTTCAAAATTCAGATTTCCCACTATTCCAATCTGAAACAAGGCATTTAGAAAGTCCATTTAAACAACAAGGAACTACTGTATAGCACAGGGAACCATACTCAATATCTTGTAATAACCTATAATGGAAAAGAATTTGACTATATATATATTTATATAGTATGTATATATATATATATATAACTGAATCACTTCACTGTACACTTGAGATTAACAGAACATTGTAAATTAACTATACTTTAATTAAAAAAAGAAAGAGTACAGGCTAAAAAATTAAAAACTAAAAATATGCTTTTTAAATGTTTTCATCAATTATATCTATTAATTGAAAGATTTTACTTCTACCAGTGGCTAATTTATAACCCAAATACACCATGACACTTCAAGAGGGAAAAGAAAAGAACATTTCTTTTCTCTGACTCCCAAAGCAATATCATCCATACATATGTTCTAAAATTTGATAAAATATCAACTTGTAATTTTTTCTAGTATCCTGAATGACTCAGTAAGACTGGAACTTCAGAGTACATAAATGTGACCCAGCAGGGAATTGCTAACATGTTAGTAGGTAAACTCTTGAGTGCTAGCATGACTCTTTCCCTATAGAGGAAGCCAGCGGTAACGCTGGGCTCGTCTGAACTTTCTCTGTTGGCTTGTGTTGAAAACTCACTTTGGTTAAGTCTCTGTAGAGAAGCTGGGTAACATTGGAAAGCTGCAAACACCCATTTAGTTGTATGTCTCTGCACTTGCCTAGCTCACACTTAGGTAACCGACTAGATTTTAATATTTCAGAGGATAGAACAGATCGCTTTCATCCTTCTTTTTTCCTTCTTCTTTCCTTCCTTCCTCCTCTCTTCCTTCCTTTATTTATTTCTTTATTTCTGACTTTCTTTCTTCCACTTATCTTTTAATGTCATTTTCTTTATCTAGTCTATCTGTCCTCCCCTCTAGTCAAGCTCAATACATATACTAAGACAAAACTTAGCACACAACATTTATTTCTTAACAAATTAATTGAATTCAACATAAGTAGCCATAGAGCTTAGCTAAAGTTTATATTTGGTCCACATTTCAATGGATCATTTTGATATGTCCTAATCAATAAGCCAAATTTGTTTTCAAATTGTGTCCAAGTTCAATCTATTCAGAACCTTAAATCATGACCTGTACAATGTCTGACACATAGTATGGTCTAATGATTATTTATTGAAAGTGGAGAAATGAAGGAAGAAATGAATGTGTTTTGAACCTTGCTCATTTAACCATGTATTTAGTTTTCACTGTGCATGCAACGTATATAAGCACAATGCTGGTTTTGAAAGTAAAAATCCTCATCTCTACTACAACCATCAATATTAATATTTTGTTTCAGTGACTTCTGAGCCAGAAAAGGGAAAGTGCATATATTTACCTTAAAGAGAGGAGAAGATGAGGAAGATACCGCTGAAGCATAGTAGAAAAGAATAAGCAAAATATGTAAGGAACCATAAGAAACCTTAAGTATATGAGGAAATAAATTCAAAATATCAGTTAAGTATTAAGAGTAGGTTTCCATTTGATATTTCTATTTTGAATGTAATGGATTAAATATTCTTTAATAGGAGAATAACCTAAAGCAGACAATGTCTGTAATAAAAGATTAGTTCCCTAAATAAAAACAAGAGTAGAAGCGAGAAAAGCCTGAAAGCAGTGTTACCTGTCAGTAAGTTATGGGAATTCATCCACTGGTGATTCGGACATAGAATTGATTATATATAATGAAAGACATGAGTGAACCCAAAGCTAGTTTGACAACATTGTCAAATTTAATTTGGTTTTTACTCCTTTTCATATTTTTCCTTTTTCGTATCTTCTCTAACATAATAACCTTTGTTTCTGCATAGCTGCATTGCAAGAAGAAATGTGTATCATTTCTCATAGCATATGTACATTCAAAGATTTTACTTATGTTGGTTTTTTTTTTCATCATTTAGAGACTGAGAAATTTTATGTCATTACACAAGATTTAAATTATTGTGTTAAGACACTGGAAGTGTTTAAGAAAGATAAAAATCTGCCTTCTCTGTCTATATTTTAAATAACTATAGTCCAATAGAAGTTCTATCTTCTCTACTTCCTAAGGGTTTAGCTCATATGATGGATCAATAAGGCTGTCTTTAGAAATTCCTATCCCTGGTGGCGCAGTGGTTGCAAGTCCGCCCGCCGATGCAGGGGATGCGGGTTCGTGCCCCGGTCCGGGAGGATCCCACATGCTGCGGAGCAGCTGGGCCCGTGAGCCATGGCCGCTGAGCCTGCGCGTCCGGAGCCTGTGCTCCACAACGGGAGAGGCCACAACAGTGAGAGGCCCACAAACCACAGAAAAAAAAAAAAAAAGAACACTTTAATCAGAGTAACATTTCATTAAAAAAGAAAAAAAAAAAAACAAAAACACATACAAAAATATATTACCAACTTTAGGGATGAAGTAAATTCTTTTGTGCTTGTGGACAAAAATCTCTTTAACTTTATTTTTAAAAAATTATGTTCTTAATTTATTTTTACTTTTCTTTCCCTATTAAATCACATTTGAATGGATTTTACAAAAATTAAAATTCTCCTTTTTCTAGACTGTTAGCCCCTTAAGGGGGCTGACACACGACTATACAACCAGCAAAGCACCATGCAGAGAGTTAAATTTTTAAAATCTTGACTTCAGATAAACTGTGGGTTGTCTTTAGGAGTCCAAAGAAATTGGAGAAAAGCTATTGCATTTTAATAACCGCTGCCTCTAATCCATCCCAGTAGTGGAATGGAGATTCTCAGAAAAAGGAAGAGATTGGGAAAAGGAGCCTGCTTTTGATAAGAGGAAATGACTCTCATAGGGTGGAAATCTATCTCTAGCACTTAAGCAATGCTATAATAAGCTCTTTGATTGGGGATGATGGAGGTACAAAAATAGCAGGGCTGTGAGCAGTAAATGAAGCTAGAGAGACTTGACTAAATGCCTCAGCCCCAGAGCAAAGCATATGTCTCAGGATGACTTATTAAAGAACATATTGACCAAAGCTGCAAATAAAACTGGGATTTGGAACAAGTTGGTTATAATGGTATAATGATAACTGTACTAAGTGATAAGATTTGGTGTTTTAAAAATAATTTTATGATCAGTTAACCAATATTTATTGCTGAGGTACCAGGTATAATTTTCTTTTAATTAAAGAAAATTTCTATGCATTGCTTTTGTCTAACACCTAATTAAGAAAAGCAGTTGGCTTAAACTGTGAGTTCAGTTTGTGCCTATGATTCTTTTTCAAAGTTTGTGCCTATTAAATACCTTATTATGCTTTGATCTTAGAATGCTTTAAAAATCTCATTATGTATTAAATGGTAGAAATTTTCTTCAAAGTTTTACCTCTTCAACTTAAACCACTAAAATGGTAACAGTAATTTCATAGTTATAAAGGTATCTGCTGAGTCAATGGAAATAATTCATTTTATATATAATGACTAGAAATACTTATAGCTATCAAAAATACTTAGAAGCATAACTATTTTTATAATATTTGAAGAATACAATCAAGATGCATTTGTTATATATTCAGTATGTTACATTTGGGAAGAAAGGATAAAAAACATAGAAGATACATAATATTAAAAATGAATATATAAATTTTCAGACATAGTAAGTAGAGCTAGTTCAAAAATATCTTACAATTTCCTTTGAAACTGTCTTAGTCAACATATTGCTCTTTGGTACATACAAAACATGAGAATTACTCATTCTGAATGGTAAAGGAAACAAATTAGAAAGAGTAAAAAATGTAATTGCAAAAGGTTCATGATGGCAACATGACTGTTAGTGGTATAAGGCTTAAATCTGCTAACTGATATTTTAAAGGGATTTATGTGCTTTTGCTGCTGTGATCTACACAGTATTTTTTTCCTTCCTTTACATGACTTCATTATTCCTCCAACATATAATCACAGTGGCTTTTCTTTCTCTGAGCTCCTGAGTGGCTGCAAGGCATAAATGTGTCTAAAGCAAATGTGATGCAGCCCCCCTCGTAGACATCCGAGCTCTCACTCTGAACAGCGCTGGAATGCAAGCTTGCCTCCCGTGAGCCTTAAGGCCACAAATTCCTCATTTGGAACTAAAACGATGATGCTCTTTTCTTTTGAAAACAAGATAAATATTACAACTCGAAACTGCACGAAACTATTTGAAAAGCATTATTTCCTAGTCACTTCCATGTATTTATTACTCTGCAATCTACTTCTGAACAAACATTAGTTATAGTGCCTGTGATTGGATCCACAAAGATTCGTGGTCAGGATGCTAGGATTTCTAGCATCTGATCTAGAAAATGCCCTCTTAGAGTACAGATCTCAGAGACCAGGGGTAGTTCAGCAGTAACAACAACAAAAATGGGAGGACCTAAAGGTGATGTTTATTTATTAATATTATCTCATTTTCTTTTTCCAAATAAAAACCATTAGAAACCTACCATCATTTACCTCCATTACTTTTTAAAATGAAAAGACAATATCAACATATCAATTTAGAGAGAAAATATTCTTAATTATCCTTATTAGAATGGATTTAGCTTATGAAAACTTGCGTCATTGTTTTTATGTTTAGGTTTAATATCTTATCTGTGTCATGGGAAATCTTCATCTTCAACCTAGTTGGTGTCAGTCAGGAGCAGAAGACTGGGAAAAATACTCAGCCTTTTCTGAGATTGCAGACAGCATCATGTTCCTGTTGCAAGTTCTGGAAATCTTTAACGGAACTGAAAAATCACCTGATAGAACAGCTAGAAAGAAGTCTTTTCAGTAAAAGAGATACCTCTGTGTTAAGGAGAGATTAACTATTTTTGTAATATTTGAGGAATACCATCAAGATACACTTGTTAGACTTGTATTTAGAAGGAAAGTTAAAAACATAGAAGAGACACAGTGATTAAAGAATAAATATATGAGTGTTGCTGGATACACCTAGGCAGTAGGTGGGGAAAGTCCTGCTTTCATGATAATTAGACTAAGAGAACAGGTAAGTGCGGCGTGGTTTGGTGAAGGGGCTTGATAGAGCAGGTGTAATGGATTTATTACAGGAGCCTGCAGCTACAGAGCTACTTAATTTAGGATCACAGAAGTGCTTCCTTCTAAGTTCCAAAGGAAGAATTGGTGTCCCTTTCCCCCCACATGGGAGGTAAAATGAATTCCAGAAAGAAGGGACATGAGCAAACCCCTGAGGTTATAAAAAAGTAAGGTAAACTTGAGGAAAGTAGATAAAGTGCTCCATAGTCTCCCCTAGAAATTAACCATTCTTATAACTGGAATTTGGCCAATTAAATAGCAAGCTTGAAACGTCAGGCGGTCTACTCAAGTCAATGGCAGGTCAGACCAGCATCTATGTACTTGATTGCCTACGAAGCATCATTGAGACGCTTGACCATAGTAGGAAGGAGGATTTGTATTCTCCTTGGGGCACCCTCTATCTGATGACATTTTGTGTATATGACAGCACATCCTATGTCTATAGTTTACAGGATTCCCTTTCATAGGGAAGCAGGATATGAGTAAAGGTCAACATGGGATTACTTACTACATGAGAATAATATAGAAAAAATAAAAATGGCATTGATATAAATGATATAAATTCTCTAAACGGATTAGATCAGCTATCTCCATTAGTGACAGGAAAAATAATAGGCAAACTGCAAACATTCTCCTCAACTTGTAAAATGTTTGCCAGCTTGAAAATGTAAATGTAAAATAAATAAATAAATCATTTTAAACATTCACATCAAAATATTTGATAACACGTTTACAGAACATTTGAATGTATTATTCTTATTATACAGGGTATTTTTAATACCAAGTATCCCTATGAGTAAGTAGAGTTGTTATGAGTTTATGAATATGTGTACCTACCTATTGACTATTTATAGAAAATAATCCTATCACAAGTATGGATTTATGTTAGCAAAAAGATTCCCTTTTATGTTTAACATAAAATAGAGATTCTTATGTATCCCCTCTTGTTTTCACTGATTCATTTTACGGCTAAATCCTCAAAAGGGCAATGAATGACAAGCAATTGATTTTTATTTTCAAATCTGTTAAATAAAACATCTGGCACCATGTGCAAGTACCGTGTTTGGGGAAATTTCTACTGTTTTAGTGGTCATTGACAGTACCAAGTAATGTGTTAAACCAAGCCTATGGAGATTTTTTAAGTAGATTATATATTTTCCTCAGGATTTCTTTTTAAATATAGCCTGAGCTTTCCCTTAACTAATTACAGGGACTTAGCAAATAATAACAGTATCAAAGAAAGTGACTGAAACATGGAAGAAGACAAAACAATTGCTGCTTTGCAATGTACCTAGCAGCTAGTTACATTAGTCTATTAAAACTTAATACTAGAATTTATGCCATCAGAATCTGTAGTCACATTATATCTGTAACAGTATAAGATGTCACATGACTGAAGTTCATGATAATGAGTCCAAGTCATCAAGAAAGCATTAAATTATATTCTGTTTCATCTATTGAAGAAGCAGGGAAGCACAGAGTACAAGTTATATGTATATATATATATATATATATATATATATATATATATGCATTTTTAAGGCCGGTATTTTAGTACTTAGTCCTGTGCCATGAGATTGTACGTATTTTCTAAGTATTATGGATTGTTAAGGATATATTATGTTATTAAGCCTTCATGCTTAAACATACTTAGAAGTCTATTTGGTTAAACTTTGTGGTTAATAGTAGTTTGAAGGATATTTTCAATTTCTGTGAAATGTGTATAATTACAAGTGGAATTACTAACATATCAGAGTTTTTAAAAGTATGAATACCCTTAGTTATTATCTTGAATCTTGAAAAGGTTCTCATTGCAGATAATAGCAGGTAAAACTGGATTTGCTCTTGCATTCAGCAATCATATACTGAGCACCTTCTATGTGATAAGAACTAAAGAAATAAGGTTTAAAAATTAATAAGTTACAGACTTTGTCTTATCTGCATAATACTTCTGTCTCTGCAGTGGTGATGGGGAAGATGCTAGCAGGAAACACACATTTAAAATAGAATGTGAAAGGGCTTAGGAAAATCCATAAGGAATATATGAAAACTGTAAGCTTTAAGTTTCCATGTCACTTAAAACTGTTTGGTTGTAGAATTAACCTTGATTGAAAAGAAATTAGATAACCTTCAGAATAGTAAACCCTTCTACACTTTTCCTCTCCTGTGGATTTGTCCTGCTTTAGAGCTCGTGAGCCACAACTACTGAGCCCATGGGTCACAATTACTGAAGCCCGTATGCCTAGAGCCCGTGCTCCGCAACAAGAGAAGCCACTGCAACGAGAAGCCTGCGCTCCACAATGAAGAGTAGCCCCCGCTCGCCGCAACTAGAGAAAACCTGCATGCAGCAAAGAAGACCCAACGCAGCCAAAAATAAATAAATAAATTCATTTTTTAAAAAAGGTTCAGAGGTACCAAGAATAATGCAGAAATCTACTATATATATATCTTTAAAGCTAAAATTTATATCCTTTTCTAACATTTCACGTAAGTTTGGCAATAATATTATTTTTAAACACTTTATCATATATATTTGATGGCTGCAAAGACAATGAGGTGCCCCCAAAAAACATTTAAATGTTTTTCATTTGTTAATTTATTCTGTCACTACTAAATATTTTTGTATATTAAAAATGACAATCATTGTGGCACAACATGCATCAGACAATTACCCAATTATGAACAAAGCAAATATGTGAGTCAGAAATAATTTAATACTTTAAGAACTGGGATTAATTTAGATGACATTTTCATATAGAACTTTTTCTGTTCCATTTGTTAGAGTTTAATTTACTTGCAAGGATACTCATAACTGTGCTGCATCTCCAGTATTTAGTTTAAATTATTTTTTAGAATATTTATTATTGGAAAGATATTTGGTGATATTTCTTTTGGAGACATTTTTATGGAAATTATAGTTCTAAAACTGTTTTACATATATACATATAAGAACACATTGAAACTTAATCATAGGTCAAATAACTTTTCATTTAATTGCTAATTAAAACTTGGAATGGAAGCTAAAAAGCTTCATTTTTTGCTACTTTCTAATAATTAGCATCAATGTGATTATATTCTTGTTTAAAGCCTATCTAAATTAGCTCATTAGCCAGCATGGTTACTTACAAACCTCAAAGAATGAAAAAAAAATCAATTTCATCACATTTTTATACTGATCTCAGGGACCATGGCAAGTAAATTCGTCACCATCTGTGTCCATAGCCCTGTACAGTATGGCATATGTGTCACACCAATTACTATGCAAATCCCCAAATCATCCCTGCCTTAATTCCACAGTGACATTGAAATCTTATCTGGCTTAAATGATCACAAGGAAAACGTTTATTCTTGAAATTAGTAATGCAGATTTTCCTCTAGCTGGAATTCATAGGCAGCTAATAGTCTCCCTTTTAAAAGTAGACACATTTTAAATACAACATAGTTAAATATAGTCTCAAAATTAAGCAATAAAAATATAGAAAATGTGCTAGGTGACCTAGTATATTAAATATGCAAAAAAATGTTTAAAAATATTGTTATAGAGGTAGTTATGGCAGTAAGTTAAAAAATGGTACCGTGAAAATAATTTGGTCAATATCCTCTCGTAGAAGGCTAGAATTTAATGGGGATTGTATTCAGTTTAATTTAAGATTGATAAGTATGTTAGTTAAAAATAAAAAGGATTTGATACTCTCCCTTTTTTAAAATATTGAGTAAAGGACTGCTCTTCTACTTAATTTCATTCACTCTTTTTATCTCATGCTCTTCTTGATTTTTGACTTCTTCCATACAATCCATTTCCCAGTATCCATAGACTTCAAAATGTTTCTTCAGCCTGTTATATTCTCAATCTATTGTGTCCTTATCACAGAATTATTTTTCCTATGAAAAATTTTTTCTAAGCTGATTTGTGGTATTTTCCTGCTAACTCTAATTTTTCTTTAGATTATCTATGGCAGGTGCCTTTCTTCACTTATTAAGTGTTGTACTAGGTGCTTTTTACATAAATAAGAACGACGCAGTTCCAATCAAGCCTTCATGACTAATCTTGTAGCGCAAATAGACAAAATACTCCACTGTGCTAGTGCTTCCATTTTATCTATGACATTTCTCTCATCATAACACCAAAATTGCTTCTCAACTGTTATGATTCATTAATGCGGTCATTCAATGGTGAATGAGCGCCAGTCTAGCCATTTAGAGTATAATGCTGAAGAAGAGAGACAAAATCCCTTCCCTCGGGAAGTTTACGTTCTAATGATAAGGCTGACAGAACTGGACAATAAAAAAATAAATACAGGTTTTCCTCAATTTACAAGAGAGTTTTGTCCCGATAACACATTGTAAGTTGAAAATATCTTAAGTAGAAAATGCATTAAATACTCCTAACTTACCAAACAACACAGCTTAACCTAGCCTACCTTAAACACACTCAGAACATTCACATCAGCCTACTGTTGGGCAAAATCATCTAACACAAAGCCTGTTTTAAAACAAAGTATTGAATATCTCAGGTAACTTATTGAATACTGTACTGAAAGTGAAAAACAGAATGGTTGTCTGGGTACAGAATGGTTGTAAATGTATCGGTTGTTTGCCCTCTTGACCCCGTGGTTGACTGGGAGCTGAGGCTACCTCTGCCCAGCATCAGGAGGGAGTATCTACCAGATGTCACTAACCCAGGAAAAGATCAACATTTAAAGTATGGTTTCTACTGAATGTGTATTGTTTTCACACCATAGTAAAGCCAAAAAAAGCATCAGGCAGGACCATCATAAGTTGAGGGATAATCTGTATATGGATTCCAGGACGGCCCTTTGTGAGGTAACAGTAAGCTCCATGAAGAAAAGTTAAGCAGGATAAGACTTTTTTGTGAGAGAGGCTCATTTAGATAATCAGTTAATTGAAGAAGGCCTCAATTACCATATGCAAAAGTCTGATTCCATTAACAGGTGACAATATTATAGACCATTATTTTTTCTTTGCCCCTCTGAATTTAGTTATTAAAAACATCAGAATCTTCTAATAAATTAGATGCTCTTCAGGTTTTTTTTAAATTCTCCAGGTTTCAAATTAAGGTGTATGTTGAATTTACACCATTATTCTACTGCTTTTGGAATAAATTCCAATATCTTTACCAAGGACTCCAGTATCCAATGTTGTCCAACTTCTTCAATCCTTACTCCTTCCACTGCATACACATGCTCACCAGTATCAATTCCTTGACGTTCACACAGATATGCCATGTATGCCCGGCTTTTTTTCTCAAGACTTTTTCACTTGCTTTTTTTCTTTTTTTCTTTTCCTGAATGCCTTTTTCCAAATATTCGTATGGCTCTCCCCTAATATCCACTCCCATTTTCTTCAGTTCTTTTTGACTGCTATGTCATCATATTTAAAATAGCAATACTGTCAAACTCTGTGCTCATATACTACTTTATATATATATATTTTTTCACAACATAGCTACCTGATATTTCATATCTATTATTACTTGTTCCATTAAAATACACCCTCTGCTGAGCCAGGAGCAGAGTCTTATTCATTGCTGTTTTCTCTGCCTAGTACTTAGTGGTATGTAGTAAATATTTGCTTAATAAAGGAATTAATGAATAGATATTAAATGACTTTTGTAACCACTATCATTATTTCTTCTTTCTTCTACTGTGGGCTTAGGTGCCCATTTTAGATCTCCCTTTGTAATTGTCTACTCTGGCTGTCATAACGAATTCTCATGGACAGAGTAGCTTAAATGACAAAAATGTATTTTCTCACAGTTCTGGAGTCAGGAGGTCTGATATCAGTGTGCCAGAATAGATGGTTGAGTTCTGGTGAGAGCTCTCCTCCTGGCTTGAAGACTGCCATCTTCTTGCTGTGTCCTCACCTGTTGAAGAGAGTGAGCTCTCTTGCATCTCTTCAATTTTAAGGGCACTAATTCTTCAAGGGCCCCACTCTTATGACTTTATTTAACCTAAGTTACCTCCTAATATACTCTGTTTCCAAATACAGTCATATTGAGGGTTAGGATGTCAATGTTTGAATATATGGGGAGACAAAGTTCAGTCCATAGCACCCTTCAATCTTCAAATTTCTTAGACTGAAAACACCTCCTACTATAATCCTTAGTAATCAAAAGATGTTTCTTCCAAATGGTAATTTAAAGCTGTTATACTGAAACACATTTTTTTTTAAGATAAAAAAATATGTTATGCTATTCTTAACCAGTTAGTGACAAATTTAACTGAATCTTGCCTAAATAAATAACTTCACAGACTTCTGTGGGGAAGAAAAACAAACAGGGAAGGGTATCTTTTCAGAAATACAAGATAAAAAATTAAGATAACTGTTCTTTAGTAAACTGTAGATTTCATAGGTTTTCGACCCACTAATATTTTCATTATAATTATGGATAGGGGAAATTCTTTCTTTGTAAATCAAGTTTTCTGTAGGATAAAGTGTATGAAAAATATTCTTCTATAAAATAAAATACAATGAAAGGAAAATATCTTGCATATTTTATTTTGAAATATATCTAAAATTAAAACAAACAGAATAGATAGCTAATATTATTTAACAAATAATAGTTAGCTAATAATATTGAAATAAGGCAAGGCCTTTTGGAAATGCCTGATTCACAATAATCTAGTGTTGATCCAGTGTAAAAAACCAACATATCTATTTTCAGCAAAATCCATAAGTAATAATATTGGAATGAAAATAGATGCATTGAATTATATTTCCAAACATCATTACCTACTCTCTGAGTTAGAGGGGTTTTTTTTTCCCTGAATTTAATTGACTTTTTCCTCTTTCTATTCAAAGAAAATCAATTCTGTTAAATTATTAATCATTTATTTATTTATTTTTTGCCGTACGCAGGCCTCTCACTGTTGTGGCCTCTCCCGTTGCGGAGCACAGGCTCCGGACGCGCAGGCTCAGCAGCCATGGCTCATGGGCCCAGCCTCTCCGCGGCATGTGGGATCTTCCCGGACCGGGGCACGAACCCGTGTCCACTGCATCGGCAGGTGGACTCTCAACCACTGCGCCAACAGGGAAGCCCTTAATCATTTATAGTGGTGAATGTTATACATATATATTCCTTCAAGCTCAGGTAGTAGAAACCTGTATTTTTAGTCACCGTTATTTAACCTCACATTAGCTCAGAAATGTCCTTACCTTGAAACTTAATCATGTCAAAACAGTGGAATGTATGTCACATCTCCCATGTGGCAAAGGTTTCTACAGGAACAACATGGAGTCGTTGTGACATTTTTCTAATTATCAATAATTTCATTTCTGTGTAGGTAAAGGGCACTTGTTAAACATAAACATTCAGTTCATTTTTTGTATTCTAGATTGATTATGCAACTAGAAAAACGTATGTTAAATGTTTTTACATTTATTTCCTACTAAACTCTAAATTGCTTGTTCACTGTATCTGCGTTTGGTGTCATTAAAGACTGTGTGCATGTTGGAAGAGAACTAAACTGTAAGCTCTGTGAGCACAGGTATTTTTGCTTGTTCAAATTTTTATCTCCAGGGTAGACATACAGTAGATGCTTAGTGAACATTATTAAACATATATGTAAATGGATATAACCAATCCCATCCCAATCTTTAAGCTTTCCTGCTTATTTAATAACAGAAGTCTTCTAAGGCATATTCTCTTTACTATCTTATTTCAATAGCACTTAAATTTAAATATCAGTATTAATTGTGGGAGAGAAATGGCAGAATTCTATGTCAAGGTTAACTGAGTCAGTAAGATTGTGGTTGGAGAAGATTTGGAAGGGACAATATACACAGTTTTATCTATACTATGTATTTATTTACCCTGTGGGGTTAGTAAAGCATACCTTGTTTATTGACATGTATCAGGTTGGAAAATTTTGTTTTCAAATAACAGAAACTCAACCCAAACAGGCTGGAATAGTTAAAGAAAAAAATTTTAGCAGAGACATCTGAATAGTTTAAATAAGGAATAATCCTATAGTGCTGCTTACCTAATTCTGTTTGTTTTGTTTCTAAGACACATAAACTAGATTCTCCTCATGATGATAAGATGACTTCCAACAGCTTCAAAGTGCTGCATTCTTCCTTGTTCACCTTTAGGAGAAATATATGTTTCCTATGCAGAAGAATAAGGAATTTTTCTTACTCAGAAGCCCCCACCCAATATCTCCTAGGATGGACATGCCTTTGTGTGTCACGTGATCTACAAACCATTCACAGGTTCATGGGAAGAAGCTTTTGCTGATTGCTTTAAGACCCACACCTGGAGTTGTAAGGAATGGAGCAAGCCCCAAACTTGGAGTGAACCCTTGTTTGAAAAACCAGGGTGCTGTGGCCAAAGAAAAGGGATAATGAATGTGAAAAACTAAAAGCAGAACATGCCAACTAATGCAGTTTGAGTGATATTCATGTCACTTAGAGCATTATAAAAGTGTAGGCTCAGGAATCAAATGACCTTAGCTCCTACAAAGAATTAGCAGTTTTTAAGTGTGAAATGTCTTTTTTGCCTCACTTTTTACACCTGAAAATGAGGATAATGATAGGATCATAAGACATATAACAAAGTTTTATTGTGCATTTTAATTTAGTTAATAAATGCAAACTGCTTGGTAAGTTGCCTGACACAAAACAAATGCATGATAAATGATCATACTGATGATAATACTAATAACAACAATTGTTATTATCATTACATGTATATATGTTCTACAATGGGCATACATTACCTTTATAATTAGCAAAATAAACATAATACCCATCTCTAGAGTATTATTGTCAGGGTTGTATACAGTAATAACCAATGTGTTTATTTCCATATAGCAGTTGTTTTATAGGGTTATAATCATTTCTTTAGTTGACACTAGACACTTTATTAAAGTTCTTTGAAGACAATGTCTCTATTGTACTTGTCTTTATAACTCCAGTGGCATCTACAGTGTTTGTTATATAAGAGATCCCGGTCAAACGCTAATTGAAAATGTTGACTTAAAACAAATAGACTGCCAGTTATTTCTCCAGCAAAAATGGGTTTGTTTGGGATCAGCAGAGAATTGCAGTTTGGGTCTGCAACCAGGATGAGCCACATGCAAGTCCCCAGAAAATATGGAAAGGAGAACTCTTAAAGAAGGGAAGAAGTTGGGAGGGCTATAGTAAACAGAGTTCATGGCTCTTCAATGGCTGAGTTGTGACTGTGACTTCATTGGCTGAGCTCTTGCCAGGCAAGAAGAGGAGTCTTCTTCCTGTTGGGCTCTACTATCTCTTAGGGCATGAGAGGTCCCCCTTCTGGACTCCCAGCTGTATTTTAATTGAAATTTTTATTGATTAATTTTCATAAAAACAAGAAAAGAGGGAAAAAGAAAGGGCAGAGGGGACAAGAGAGAAAGGATGTTGAAAGAGAAAAATGGGTTAAAGACATGAGGATGAAGATGATTAGCCTGAGGGAGCCAACTCTGACAGGTCATGAAAGACATCTGTATACATGTTCTGTGCTGTCACATGATTGCATGTCTTCTTTGTGTACTCACAGGCAGAACTTGGAAGGGACTACTAAGCAGAAATTTCAGGTAGGCAGTTATGTCAACGTGAAAATAACAAACAAAACAAAACACCAACTACCTCAAAAAGCAAAGTAACAAACTAAGAGTTATCCAACAATAGAATGGGCAACTTGCTGCCAGACACTTACAGATCTGGTGAGTGCTTGGGAAAACTTTCATAAAGGAATTTCATCCATTAGAAATTCCTTGTCTTACTGAGAATTAAGGTGCTCTTCGACTCTGAGATAAGACCTATAACTTGTCATATTTGGACATTAAATATTGAACACTACTAATGTTTAAGTGCAATACACTCTATTTAGCGCCAGTGCTTTTTTTCTGGTATTTGTACTCTGCTTCTCCACTACTCATCCTGCCATCACAGCTCAAGTGGAGAGAAATTAAAGCAGGTTTATGAATGTCAACACTGCATATTTGAATGCATATAATTGCACTTTTAATTTTTATTTAATTAAAATTCTTTTTGAATAAGAAAATTTTAAATATAATACTTAAAAACCAAATTCATTTTCTTCAGGACAAATCGTTATTAGAATTTTTTTTAAATACTAGAAGGGACTTATCACAAAATAAACTGCAAAAATGTAGAATACTTGCCATCTCTTTTTTTTTTTTTTTTAATAAAGGATAGCTGATCCAAGAATTCCGTACTCTCTCTCTGTATTTGAGGAACAAAGACTATATTTCACATTTGCTCTACATGAGGCAATGAATAAAAGATCATAGATAAAAGAAAACCCGTAAATCATCATTTGCATTGTATTGATGTTTACTGAGGTATAAAATCCCCTAGAATTTAGATGTGCTATCACATTGTTATGAAGAAGGTGTTCACTGCAAATAACATGGGATACAAACCATACATTTGTGCCTGAAGATTGATCCGAGATGAGTGCTATCAGAAATTCCCAAGAAAGAAAAATATCACTGTTTTCTATTATACCATGAGAGATGTAGAATTTTCTATATTTTAAGCTTTTGTTTTTAATCTTATTTTATTATTTTTAAAAAACACATATACTAACAAATAATGACTAATTTCTAAGAACTTTTTAAATACTAAATGTGAAATTTAAAAAGGTAAAACTTCTTGATTTATTAAGAAATTAATGTATGAATTTAATACTTTATTTTAATGAATTACAATTTAAAGAAATAAATTATTCCCCAATCTTTTCTCCAGATGTTGTTGTTGAAACTTCAAAAGAAAATGATCAAAAATTAAATCAGAGTCAATGAATATAACAGTCAGTTAAAAGTGTATATTACCAATTTATAGGATTAGTATCTGCTAATACTTTTCTCCCAATCCAATGTAGAAAAGCAGCTTACAATTGATGCGTGATATTGCTACTTTGATCTGTTTAACACTTAAATTATAAAGCTTTATTGGGGGAAAAAAAAGAGATTGTTAAGATGAAGTTGAGAGTGGGGTAGTAGAAATTTTGAAGGCATAACTGTGAGTCAAATTATTCATTGAAGTTTTAGGGAATTGCCAGGCACGAGGATAATTTATATTGACTGGGAAGCAGATGAAGCAAGGGACAGTATATAGACATAGACAAGAAAAATAATAAGAATAGGAGAGTAATTAAGGATTTCACAGAATCATAGAATTTTAGATTTGGGAGAGGTAATAGAGAAACGTTTTCCATTATTTTTATTATTATTAACCTATTTATCGAAGTATAATCTGCTAAAAGTCAGATATCATAATGATACAGTTTGATGAGCTTTTATAAATATATAAAACTGAGTTAATTGTCACTGGGATTAAGATAGAGAACAGCACAACATATCAGAATCATTCCTGTAACCCCTTTCAGACACTAACTTTCCCTAAATGTAACACTTAGTCTGAATTCTATTACCTTAGATTATTTTACCTTGTTTTTAAATTTCATACTTTTATTTTACTCAGCAATATCTTTGAAACTTCTCCATGTTGTTTAATGTAGCATAATTCATTCCCTTTCATTGCTGTAAAATAATCTATTTTGAGGCATTCTTCATTTTATGCACATTTAGGCATTTTGTTTTTTTTTTAAATGTGGTTTCTGTTAGTATTTATGTATTTATTTATTTATTTGCGCTGGGTGTTAGCTGCAGCACGCGGGATCTTCATTGCGGCATGCGGGCTCATTTACTTGCGGCATGCGGGATCTAGTTCCCTGACCAGGGATGGAACCTGGCCTCCCTGCATTGGGAGCTCAGAGTCTTAAACTACTGGACCACCAGGGAAGTCCCTAGTCATCTGAAGTTTTAAACTGCTATATCTAGTACTGATATAAAGTTTTTTGTGAATCAGACTACTGGACCTAAACACTTATCTGTCTTCGGTATACACCTAGCAGTGGAATTTAACAATTTGAGTAAGGGGTAGAGAAGTGACTTCTAATTCAAATTAAAACCTATAAACTGTCAGCTCTAATCACATTCTTTAAGAAGCAATTGGGTTAACAACAGAAAATATTTCCATTTAAATACAAATTTATATTGGTTATTTTTAATTTTATTATACTTTTATTGAGAGTAAACCAAAGTAGATTTACATTTTCAGGTGTTATTAAATAAAACTGGATATCATTATTGTAAGAACATCACTTTGCTTTATGACCTTATGAAGTGAACTTTTTCATCAAGTTTCTTGATCTAAAAGTAAATAACCTGTTTAAAGAAGTTAGAATTGGTAGATTTAAATAACATGCCTATGTTTATGGGATTTTCTTCAGTGCTTTTAATGGAGTGTTATGAAATGTCAAAGTAAAACTATGTGTAATTTGCCATTAATTATTGAATACTTATTTAATTTCCATGAATATGTACTTTATCTGAAGACAATTAAATATGAACACAGAGAGGATAGTTAACCATTAATATTTATCTTTTTTTTAATCCTATCAGCCAGTTAGCAGTTCCTTTGGTTATACTGTAAAATACTAGGAAAAGATGATGTATTCTCTTATTTTCGGAATGTGATTATAAAGCAGATTGTTATTGGATACAGTTTAAAGCTTACAATTTATAATATATTATAAAACAGGCATCATTTATTATTCAAAAGTTATCAGAATGGCATCTTACATTAGATATTAAAAAGAGTGTTTGTCACCAATGTCCTTAAACTCAGAAATTAGAGTAGAACTTAATTACTGTTTACTCCAATTACTCAGAAGAATATGATAGAATGAAGATATCTTGATATCTATCAAGGGAAAATAACATTTAACATTAATTAGTATGGCTATTACAAAGAACACAGAAAATAACAGGTGCTGGTGAAGATATGGAGAAAATTGAACACTTGTGCATTGCTGGTGGGCATTTAAAATGGCGCAACCACAGGTACAAATGGTATAATGATTCCTAAAATAATTCATCATGGAATTACCATCTGATCCAGCAATTTCACCTCTGGGTATATACTACTACCCCCCCCCAACTGAAAGCAGCTATTCAAATAGATATTTGTACACCCATGTTCATAGCAACATTATTCACAATATCCCCAAAATGGAAGTAGCCCAAGTGTTCATGGATGAGTTAAAAGATAAAATGGGGTATACACATATAATTGAATAATATGGTCTTTAAAAAGGACGGAAAATTTGACACATGCTACCGAATAGATAAATCTTGAGGATACTTTACTAAGTGAAGTGTCACAAAAGGACAAATAATGTGTGATTCCCTTTATATGAGTTTCCTAGAGCAGTCAAATTCGTTGAGACAGAAAGTAGAATTGTGGTCAGAAGAGGGGCTGGAAGAGGGAATAGGGAGTTAGTGTTTAATTGGTACAGAGTATTGTCTGGGGAAGATGAAAACATTCTGGAGATGGATTGTGGTGATGGCTGTACAATGTGAAGTACTTGATGCCACAGAACTGAACACTTAAAAATGATTAAAGTGGTAACTTTTATGTTATGTATATTTTACCACAAGTTTTACAAGGAAAATAAGTTGTAGAAAGTTTCATTTCCATAGAAAATGAAATTATCTACCAATACATTTAATTATGATTAGGTAAGAAAATAAATTTTAAAGGTTTTCGTTGTTTAAGATTTGACCCAATTACTCATATTAAATGCAAGTTACTTCTATTAAATGCAAAAAGTAAAACTTATGTACTAGAAAAAATATCTGATTGTAATAAATACTACAATAAAAACTGTTTGGCAGTGTATGTATTTGAATAGTTAGGCATGACTTCTTACTTCCATTTTTCAAGGTAATTGTATTTTGAAACAAACACTTTTTCCCTTCACTATATGGGAAAGATCAAAGGCTTCTTCTACTAAAAAAACTCTGACTGATGAGTTTTTTTAAACTCTGATATATTATCTTGCCATTCTCAATGGCAGGAATCATAATGTATTTTACAACATACTTCCATGTACCTCATGTTGCTATTTAGAGGGGGTAGGATTATTTGCTTGCTTAGTTAATTGGTGGTGTTCGTTTTTGATATTTTGATCAGGCTCTATTTTTTTTTTTCTCATGTCAAGGCTTGGTTTCGTACTTCTTTGTAATCTTTTCGGTGTTTGGCCCAGTTGAAATTTAAATGAATTGATTGATATAGGAATAAATGAATGGCTAAACATACTTATTAAGAGAAAGCTGTGATGAGCAAAAACGATTTCCTTGTGATTGAAATAGAGAGAGAACGGGTAGTAAATGTATAAGAAAATCTCTCATTTATTTGGTGACTGATTCATATTTTAATATCTTTACATATTATATTTCTCCTGAATACAAAAGGTTTCTGGAGCAGAGATTAAAGTTACTGTCAGTTACAGCATTAACAGCATTGGATCCCCACCTCTCTACCTTGTCCCTTCCTTTGGTGATGCTATGAGAGTCAGATGGACCCCACATGTGCACAGAAGGGGATGGTACACCACAAGAGAGGAACCAAAAGATAAGAATCTGCGTTCTTATATACGTGTTGTCTCCCTGTTAAGGAGAGGAAGAGAAGCTCTTCTTAATGTAAATAACTTCTCCTCAGAAAGAGAAAGGGAAGTCCCCTAAATGTTATCTCTTTGGAATACAAATAAATGACTTTGTGGGGAGAGGCAGGTAGAAAGATAAAATAATTGTTTCCAGATTTACAACCCCTAAAAATGTCTCCATGGCTCCAGGTCCCATTCCATTTTGATATGTAGAAACACAGCTCTGAGAAGTTCAACCTTTCCAAAGTTTTTACTATTGGTCTAGTCATCTTTTACATTCCAAGCTTATCCCTTAACCGAAGTTCCTGTAAAATTTGCTCAGAAATCTCTAACCATGCAGAAGCATAAAACTATTTTCTCTACAGTCCCACAGTAAAGACTGTTTTTATTCTCTTTTTGTTTTGCCTCGATTTTTCTCACCTACCTGTAGACTGACATTTCTATATTTTATTATCCTATCCAAATGTCTGTGTACTCTTTTGCCAGCCACTAATTCTAATATTGAAGGCAGAAGATGTTTCCAGTAATTTATAAACTAATAACCTTTACAATTTGATTATAATTTTACAAACTTTAAGTTGAATTCCTCTCCCCTTATGACAAACCTTGTTTAGACAGCATAACCCCTTACTATTATTATGTGTTTATTTTCAAATACCTGTTGTATAAATCCTATGTGACACATATGGTTGAATGGCATATCTCTGTGGCATCTTTGTCCAACTACTTCATGAATATTTGTTGTATAAGAAAACAAGGCATAAAGTTAATATATCACTGGACAAAATGAAAGTAATTGCTAAAGACATTTTAGTGTAGTATTTGTTTACATTGAGTGGAACTAATATTGTTATCTGTTATATTATTGTCAAAGTGAACTGTAGTTTGTCTTTACTTTGAATGCAGAGGACATATTTTAAGGATATTTTGTGGGAAATAATTCTTTTTGGGGGAAATATATTTTATTAGGTTTCTTTATTTAAATTTAAGCAATACAAATTAACATCCACTCATGCATTAAACATTTTTAGCTTCCTGGTATGTATGGCACTGTGTTTGTCCGTGAGATAACGTGAGAAAACTCAACCACAAGTAGTCATACATAACTAGAGAATTCTGCAATTTGAGAGCTTGAAGGCATCTTCATGATCATCTTAACAAATACTCCTATTTTACTGATGTGAAACTGAGTTCTAAGAGAATTTAAGTGATTCAGGTTAAGGAATGATCTTATAGTAATATTCTGAGTATTACTTATTAAAATAAGCAAACATTTACCCCAGAGTTACTTATGTTTTTATGGTTCATTAATGTGTCATGATAGATTAAGACATATATGCATGTGGTAAGTATATAAAGCAGAAAACTGTTTTATATCTAAAAGGTTTTATTTTTTTAAAAAAACCTTCCAGTATTTCTTTAGAGATATTTCAGCAGAATTACATTGGTTTAATTTTGGTTGTTAAACAATGGGTAGTATTTATGTGTTAGGCCGCACTGCTCTCCATCCCCACTCCAGAATTCTCCTTTTAAGACCAGCATGGTCAGATTTAGAAGTTCCAAGCCAGGACTCAGGAGAGCCATGCACTACCTCATAATTCCTCCATTCATTTTCCACTAGTCTTTAGAGCAGCTCTGGCCTCATCTTCCTCTGTCTTATATCAGGAAGCAGATTTTTCTTTCAGTACAACCTTTCCAATATTGTTCTCAGGTGAGTGTGTGTGTGTCTGTGTGTGTCTGTGTGTTTCTTTCTGGCTTCTGGAAGAAAGTCCCCAATTCCTGATGAACTTCATTGCAGGATTCGGTTAAGAATTTTATGACAATCAGTGCGTACCATCTTTATGTTAATCAGTGTTTTGTGTGTCTTGCATTAGCAGAATCAATGCAGGCACCATGCTGGACTACTCAGCTCACCATCTCTCAAATTCCTGGTTGATGACCAAGTTATCTGATCTTCTGCCAGGAAACAATACCCTCGAACTAAGGCTGAATTTAAATCTTTGTTCTGCTATAATATGAAAAGCCAACTTGTAAAAGACCTCAGAATATAAAACTACTTTCACTATACTACAAAGCTCATCATCCTACCTGACTCCTCTACTTCCTGGTTTGCTTTAGACAATAACCAAGCTCTCATTGTTGCTCTTCAGTGACTGGACAGAGTCATTTCCTTTATACACTTTTCCCACCATCTAATTTCTTCCTCTCTTAAGGTTCTCCTTTCTATTTAAATTATTTTTAACTCATAACTCTGTTGATTTCACGGTTAAAGTCTGCTTAATATATTGCCCACAAATCCGTTTTAACTCATGTCAACTTTTCTCTCTCATGCAGTTTCCCTGATTCTCTCCACCCATCTCATATTCACTGAAATATTCATTCATTCATCAGGAAAGAAAAACTTTAAAACTGGCAACAGTACAATATAAGTCATGATGATACAAAAAATGAATTAATTGAAAGAAAATAAGTGAAAAAAAGTGTGATAAAAAAGAGATGAGAAAAATAGAGGAATAAAATTAAGACACAAATTGATTCTGAAATAACTATCCATAATAATCTATACATTTGTTTCTAACATTTTAACTCTTCTTTGAGAACGTTAAGTAGTCATATGATTCATGGTCTCCATAAGATAAAAACAAGATTGTTCAGAAGCTGAATTCCTTCAGTTAGAAACCTGAAAATAATATATTTCCTATTTGTCCTCACAAAGAGCACAATATAATTCAGCAAATAACAGTTCTACAAAACACATAGGATTAGTAAACGTTATATACAATGTCAGACAATAATTTTAGAGACATTTCTGTTGGTGTAGAAAAATAAAACATCACTCAACTTCAGAAAAAAAAAAAATTCTAAGAAGGAACCAGAGCAAAGGAATTCAGTCAAGAAACTCCAATAACCAGGTCTAATGTGGAAGAAGATGATCGTATCCAGGTTTGGGATGGAAAATACATGCCATGTACATCCCTCGCTGATGGCATCTCCAGGGCTGATGGTGTTTGTTTCTTTAACTGATTGTCAAATCCTGTTGCCTGGGTTCATAAGTAGCCCCAGGGGACCACTTGGTAATCAACTGAGCATGGAATTTGAGTAGAAACCTGGATGTTATCAATTTACGTAAGCCATAGATGTTCTGTATGTTCTTCAGGCAGTACTCCATAAATGTCAATTGTCTTTACTGATCTTGTATCTGTAATGAGAAGAAGTGACAAATACCCACAGTGCAGCTATTCTAGACTGCTTTTTAGTAAGAATTCAGTCTTATCATTCTTCTTTGTGGATGGAAATAACTTTCTCTTTTTAAAATGTGACAGTCTAAGTGACAAGACATATGCCTTAGTATAAAGCCACTCTAACATTGCTCCCAGGTGTAATAGAAAGTACTTTCAATACAAAATCTTAAAATCTTATAATTTATTTTTTTTGGTGAGGTGCGGTGGGAGGCATTGACTGACAAATTATAAAAGTCATATGTAAATACAAAATGCAAAAATCAATCAAGAATAACCAAGAGAATTTTAAAGAATAAAAAGAAGAAAGCTAGAAGAATCATATTCTATATATGAAGACCAATGATAAAACTATATTAATTAGGTCAGTATTATATTGATAAAAGAATTTTAAAATTTATCAGTGGAACAGCATGGATACTCTAGTACTCATATGTCAATGGTTATTTAATTTATGATAAAAATGATGCTGAAAAATAATGAGAAAGGATGGTATTTTCAAGAAATGGTGCTGGGTCAATTGACTACCCACATGGAAAAAATTTAGTCTTGACCTCTACCTCAAAATCAACACAAAAATAATTTCCAGATGGATTGTATATCTAAATTAGAAAATTAAAATATAAAGCTCTTAGTAAAAAATATAAGATAATATCAGCCACAACTTGGAGTGGGCAAATACTCTTCAAACTGAACACTAGGCACAGAGGAAAAAAAATGATAACTACTCTATTCATTAAAAACTATTCTGTAGGGCTTCCCTGGTGGCTCAGTGGTTGAGAATCCACCTGCCGATGCAGGGGACACGGGTTCGTGCCCCGGTCCGGGAAGATTCCCACATGCCGCGGAGCAGCTGGGCCGGAGCCATGGCCGCTGAGCCTGCGCGACCGGAGCCTGTGCTCCGCAACGGGAGAGGCCACAACAGTGAGAGGCCCGCGTATCGCCAAAAAAAAACTATTCTATAGATTAAGAACTACTCAACTCAAAAGTCTTCATTAAGGAAGTGAAAAGTCAGTTAAGAGTGGGAGAAAATATTTGTTATACATGAATCTGACAAAATATACATTCAGAATACTGTATATAAAGGGTTTATAAAATTCAGTAAGGAAAAGACAGACAATTCAATTTAAAAATATGCAAGAGTTGAATATGCATCTCACAAAATAAGATATTTAAATAAGCAATAAATATATTATTCATTAAGAAACTTCATTAGTCATTAGGAAAATGCAAGGCCAGGACGAGGCTGTGGCCTAGGGCACCTAATTTAAGGAAGCACTCACTTTCAGAGTCAAGCAAATGTCAAGTATAAATTGATACAGCCACTTTTGAAACTATTTTTTGTATCTACTCTTGCATATCCTTTGAGTAAACAATTCTCCTTAGATACACATCTAACAAAAATAGAAGTGCTGGGGCTTCCCTGGTGGCGCAGTGGTTGAGAGTCCCCCTGCCAATGCAGGGGACACAGGTTCGTGCCCCGCTCCGGGAAGATCCCACATGGCGCAGAGCTGCTGGGCCTGTGAGCCATGGCCGCTGAGCCTGCACGTCCGGAGCCTGTGCTCCACAACGGGAGAGGCCACAACAGTGAGAGGCCCGCGTACCGCAAAAACAAAGCAAACAAACAAGAAAAATAGAAGTACTATATTCACAAAAACAAGTACATGAATATTTATAGGAGCATTATTTGTAATAACTACGACACTCCAAGCTGCTATCAACAGAAAAAAGGATGAGGAAATTATGCTATAGTAATAAAAAGGAATCCTATACAGTAGTGAGAATTTTGAACTACAACTATACACAGCAAACATGAATAAATCTTATAATATAGTGATGAAAGACAGGCACAAAGAAATATGTACTGTGTTATTATATTTATATACATTTCAGAAACAGGTAAAACGAAACTATAGTCAAGATATTGGTCAACCCTGAAAGGGTATATTGTTGGAAGGGGCCAGAGTGGGTTCTGGGATGCTGCTAATATTCTGTTTATTGGTAAGAGAGCTGATTACACAGGTGTGTTCACGTTGTGGAAATTCACTGATTTACACATTTATTTTTTATGTACTTTCTAGTTGCATATATTCAATTTAAGGTGTATACCAAATAAGTAAACAAACAAGTCATATTAGAAGTGCTTAAAAAGAAACTAAACAGGGCTTCCCTGGTGGCGCAGTGGTTGAGAATCCGCCTGCCGATGCAGGGGACACGGGTTCCTGCCCCGGTCCGGGAGGATCCCACATGCCGCGGAGCGGCTGGGCCCGTGAGCCATGGCCGCTGAGCCTGCGCATCCGGAGCCTGTACTCCGCAAAGGGAGAGACCACAACAGTGAGAGGCCCGCCTACCACAAAAAAAAAAAAAAAAAAAAGAAACTAAACAAAGGGAGTCTCTGAAAGCCTGAATGCAATATCTACAGTGTCTTTACACAAAATATCTTGATCTGTAAGGTTTAGTATGACTGAAGGCATTCACATGGCACCAGTCTCACATTTGCTACACTTCCATAGGCTTTCATCTATATACTTCTTCCACAGACTTCTTTGACATCAATTTTTCAAACCCGGTCCTTCAAAGTCTCTAAACCTGCTAAGTTAATGATAAATAATCAAGCAGATTTGTGGTGTAATAAACAAATATTAGTACTGTTTATTTATGGCCATTTTGCTTCTTCCTTAATTACCTACTTTGTTGTCAAAATTTCCAATTTAAAAGTCACAGCCAGATGTTTAGAATGACAAGGAGTAAAATAATGTGTGTGAAATTCACTCTAAAATATATGAATAACAGTTTTATAAAATACAAGGCCTGTGGAAAAAATAGACATGGCAGTGTAAAATCAATTGCTTTCTATACAATATAATGGAAAATAAGCATCTGATACTTTGCATAGTAGTCAATGCAGAAGCATCCTATGGTTTACTCGTACTTGGATAAAATCCATTTACAATTAGGATTATCATCGGGGAGTACTGGCCATGAAAAAAACAAGGTATCCTAGGATCCCCAAACACTGCCCTTATTATTGACACAATAAGTTAAAAGAGATAAATAAGAAAAATATGGGCATAGGAAAAAGGATGTGCTAAGGGATTCTTTAGATGTAACAAGCAAAACCAACAGAGGTAGAAAGGCAAAATACAGACTCAGCTACTCAAGAGAACAATAAATGGAGGGGGTTAATGTTTTATATAAGTTATGTATATCAAAGCGTGTGTGTTTGAGAAAATCAAGTCATTTCCCCCTTAACCTAGTTTCCTGTGACCATTAATCAATCTGTAAATAAGCAGTATTATGGAGCTTGAATTGTTTTATCTCCTCTACCTATTAGAATTGCTTTGACTGGTCACAAGAGGGGAATGCAGGATTGTTCATTTCCTTAGCAATGCCCCCGAGTTGAATTGGGATTCCAGCATTGTAACTGCCTACCAGGATCACAGAATATTCTCCCTCTTCTTTGTGGCAACCAGGAAGATTGAATCCATTTGGTATAAAGGGTAAAGAAAGACATTGTCAAGACAGACGCTGGAGCCTGTGTAAATCACACAAACCATGAAGTCTTGATGTTGGGGCTTAAATACAGGACTCTGAGGAGATCGGTTACCTGAACAAAATCAGTGCTCCAACAGTAACCCTCTGTCACTAGAGAATTATCATGTGATCTAGATTTATATATGGGTAAATGTTTCATACAGTATTTTATGATGTTTATCTTCCAGAAGAAAGAGTTTGTTGTCTTATCCAAATATCTTTTTTGTTTTCTAATAGTTTATACTACATTATAATTGGCTACACTAAGTTTTGAAGGTTGATGTTAATTCTGCCTGTTGTATTCTCTTCATATAACCTATTCCGTGGCACATAGTCGGTGCTAAATAAATATTTGTTTAATTAACATTGTGGAATATTGAAAAATCTCTTAGTTTGAGTAATTCATTATATTCAAATAATGATAATTTCAAAGCAAATCAGTTTTCTTGTTAGTTGCTATTTGTTCAACTTATATAGGATGTAGTGAAAGAACTAACCAATATTTGTGATTAAATTGCCTGTGTTAGAAAGATGAAATTTATTTTTTTAATTTTATTCCAGAAAGGGGAGATAAATTTCTATTTATATATTATTTAATTAGTTTTAACTGCCTTCCATTTGACTGATCACATTGAGATTAATATTTTTTCTACTAGCAAATTATACAGGCATTTTAAGGTTCACATATAAATATATGAACGTTCATATATGAATAACATTCATATATGAACGTTCATATATGAATGTTATTCATATATGAATATCAGATATGAATAGGTATTTTAATGTTCATATACACACCTCATATATTATTACCTGATATATAAATTTAAAATGAAGTATTTTAAACAATAGTACCAATAACTAAAGTCCTACTGCAACAAAACGACACATCACAGATCAGGGCCTAAAACTATTGACTTCAATAGCTTCTGCTTCTCATCGGGCAGATTGCCTGAAGCAATAAGTAGAGATAGAAAGAAGGGTTTCTGCGGTTCATGTGATCTGTGTCATTGCTGAGAGAGGTGTCCTTATCCTTATATTTCTATAGTTAGCTCTATTTTTGACTTGAATTCTCTCCAGGCTTTGTAAGCAATGTAGCCTCGTCTAGTTCCCTCTGAGAACAGTCTGAAGGGCTTTTTCCTTTCTTCATATGTTAGCCATAGTTGTGGAAAACCTGCAAAGCCGTGACATTCTTAATACCGACGAGACACATCTCTTGTACAATTTTCTGCCTGATAAATTCTTCACATTTCCTACGGGTAAAAACCATAGGAAATTGTGTAAGGGGGAAAAATGATTTCACTCTTATTTTATTTTCATCTAGATGGAAAATTCTTCTCTACCAGTCCATTGATATTCAGACCATCTCAGAACAGAATTCTCTGAGCTAATTATTTTGTTCCTGAGTGAACAATAGGTATTAGAATTTTTTAGTATGCAGTGAATGGACTGTTCCACAGTTACAGATTATACACTTGACCTATGCTTAATTGTTTTAAATATGTGCTCCGTTGCTCAAGAGACTAAACGTGGTGGGAGGAAGAATGAAGTTATCTTTAGAGAAGCGTGACAATTCTGGCTTAACACATCGCCCTGCCCATCCAGAGATCCAGAAGCAAGATAGATAAAATGAATATTCTGAGAGTAAAATGTACTATAAAGTGATGGCAACTGCCAGGCAGGTAAGCAAACCTCATGTACCACCTGGTTGTTTGAAGGAATAGTGAGTACATGAGCCTCAGGGTTTCTGTTTTTATTTTGTTAACACAGGCTGATAGGAGCCACAGCTTTCTCAATGAAACTCAGTGAATCACAGAGGCATATGCTAAGGGCAACACTGAGAACAGTATGATAGCATCAGCACAAATCCATCATTCCACAAAACACCACTCTATACATCACCTTTTTATGGTGGGACAGGAGGAACATCTTTTGTCTGTGTACACAGCATTATTTCTAGTTATGTCATCCACAGCAGTGAAGGAAATAACACAACTTACCTGAAAAGGTTAATGGTTGTCTTGGACACCTAATTTAAAACATTCATCTTTCTGGTTGAAAACATTGCTGTAAAGAGTTAGTATAAAAGCTAAACTTATAGCTCAGAAGTTCAACAAGCTTCTAAGAGCACTTAATGCTTAAACAGACTGAAAGTGTTTTTATGGAGATCAATGGGCAATTCACTCTTTCCTTGCATTTTATTTTTCTCGTGAAGTGGAATGATGGCATAGTTCCCCGTAATATTTAAGATGCGTAAAAATCTCGGTTAAAATCTATACACTGATGAAATCTTTCAACACCATGTGTTACAGTGACTGCAGGTTGATATAGGAGGTTATAGAGGCAGTTAGGCATATGATATCTCTTATGGGCCCCAAAGCCAAGTGAAATGAATTTTAACTCATTACTGCAAGTTCAAAAGACATATTTAAGAGAGAAGGGGAAGCTGGCTTTTCTGAAGCATCCTCACTTGCCAGGAATTCCATTTCTAGGGCATAGCACTCAGCTTTTTAGGCTCAGAAAGGTGACTGTCGGTGCACCCTGAGTCCGTCCGTCTCCAGGGCATGAAGTCAGGCTAACCACACTCACAAGAGTCTAATTTACAAGACAACCAAGTGAGACCTAATTCTTATTAAATAAAACATATAGCTATCAAGAGGAATGAATACGTCTAGTTACAGATCAGCATATTCCTTCCCTATAGGCAAGTTAAATTATAATTATATGATTTCACAGTCAACATGGGAGTAAAGCAAGAGCAGTTAATTGGATATTTTATTGCCTAATGTCATCAAGCCCTGAGAGCATGAAGTATTCCTCTCAACACAGACGCAGCAATAATGGTCAGTCGCTCCTGGGTGGAAGCTAGAGTTCAGATGGAAAGTCCCTAACAATCTTCCAAAGGAATAAAGATATAAATCAGTTGATAGTGTTTGGCGCACTGTGTTAGATCTGAATATGCATTTTGTTCAATTTAATTGTGCTCAGCTATGTGTTGCATTGATAAATATCACCTCTGCCTAGCACACTTCTTCAAACAAATCTGTAGAAAGTTTCTCTATATCTAGAGACTTATGAGTCTCTCGCAACTTCTTGAAGCAGCTGTCACTCTACAGAGCAGCAGTTATCAATATTTTTGGCCTCAGGAACCCTTTATACTCTGACAAATGATTGAAAACTCTGAAGAGTTATTGTTTATTTTGGATTAAAACAATAATATTCACTGATTAGAAACTAAAACTGAAAAAGGTTTACTTATTAATTTAGTTAAAAAAAAAATAAACCCCTACCTAACATAAATGACACATTTTCAAAATAGCTTCATTTTTAAAAATTGGTGAATATATTTTTACAAGAATTGTTGAAGTCTGGCTTAATAGGAGACAAGTGTATTCATCTTTGTGTTTCTGATTTCAATCTGTTAATATCACATATCATGTAGCCCTTGAGAAAATATACTTCAGAGTCATGATATAGAATAAAAGTAAAGAAGGTAAATAAATGACGTCATGCAACTATTACTTAAATAGTTTTGATCTTACAACTCGTTGGAAAGGTCTTTGAGGATCCCCAAAGTTCAGAGATCACTTTTTTTTGTTACCCTTACATCTAACTTACCAATTGCTCTAACAGTAGTTCTCATTCCTGTCTGCACAATAGAATCATGTGAAACTTTAATAAAAAAATACCCAACTCATGATTAAACACAGATCACTTTGGGGGAACTGGTACCACAGAAGATTAAGGCTTCTCTGATTGCTATAGCGACAAATTTCTTTAGGCTGTTGCCTATCTCTTCTCTGCATTCTTCCTCACCTCCACCCATCTCCTTAAAACTAAGTAAACCGTTGCTTGCTTGCTGATGCCTGATAACTGGGTGAGCTCCATCATTTGCTGCTATTCAGTGGACCACCCATTTAACAATAATTATAAGGCCATTCAGCTAAAATTGCTGACTGGGAAAGCCAAAGAGGTCAGAAATCTAAAAGGATAAACAAGGAAGAAATATCTGGGTATATGTCAAAAGCATACACATTGGGAAGAAATCATATGAGAATAAGAAAATTCTGAGAGACGGACTGCTGGATCAGGAGAAACTGCTTGAGCTATGATGATTTAAGGGAAAAGGAAATCCATTCAAATTGTCGACAGGTTTTTAAGAATTGCATAGTACGACTGAGCACCACACCCACATTCTGGAGTTCAGCACTGTGGTATTCATGCCAGTTGACACTGGTTTAGCTTAGTACCTGTTTCTCAATCCCAGCGTAAAACAAACAAACAATCAAAAACAAAAACAAAAAAACCCAATGGTATCTCTTTTTCCCAAAATCCACTTTTCTCTATATGAAACTATCCTCAGGTTTCCTATCTGTGCTCACAGTCTTTTATTCTTTAATCTTTTAATTTTTATTTATTTATTTTTTTTTACATTTCTTGCAATCCTGTTTTCCTAGTAGTATGGCTAAATCCACTCCTCAGGTAGGTAAGTAATAAAAAATTATGGTGCCCACTGGTTAACTACTGGGCCACTTGTCACTGCGTACTTCTTAGCAACATTTTGCCTGTTTCTCGAGGTACCTCACCACCATAGCTTAGTTTATTGTTAATCCTCAATTTGCCATTGTCCTACTGACAACAGATTAAGAACCTAGAGATTGAACTTTCTCTGGAGAAGTATACATGGACCCTGTCACTTGGTATCAAGTCCAGTCTCTCCTGTCCATTCTAAGTAATGGGGTAATATTCAGCAGAGTCCCCAGATGTGCTCCAGATGATGAGTGTGGCATTACCATACTAATTCACTGAGGAAACTATTTTTTTTCCAGTACGATTGGACAGACAGAGCCATTTGCAACACTCCATCTAGAATAACTTGGCTTTCAAATTTTTGTTATATTACCTTAGTGTCCATCAAAGCTCTAAGGTAATATAATAGTAAAGTGATGAAAAGAACAATAATTCTTCTCAGGTCACTGATATCTCAGAGGATGTTGTGCTTCAATATTTGTGCTTCTTCCATTTAAAGTCCCTGTAGTAACATTCTATAGTGAGCTACGACCTACTGTTTCCTATCTACTAATGCCACAAGAGTCTCCCCATAATAATTTATATCATTTTACTCATCAAACCTGATTAACATGAATTCATCATCCAGAGAGGTTCTGATTGACACATAATACAGAAAAATATAAGGGCTGTTTTTTTTTTCCACTTGTAATTCATGATGCAAATTCATCATGTTCAAAATGTTGCTTCATGGGTAATATGAAATAACGTTAAGAACCAGGGGTCTGTAACAGAATTTTCCAGACATTCTACATTTGTTTGTTTATTTTGAATGGTAAGGATTTCTGCCATATTTTCAAAATAAATTACTATTCTTATGCTTTAAGTCTTATTTGGAAGTAAAATCAAGTATAAGTTTTTCATTACAGATTTTCTTTCCTAAGTTATTCTTGACGTAAAAACATTTCATAGAGAGATTTCATCTATGTTACATATGAGTAAAGTTACTATAAATTGATTAGGTTGGCTGAATAAAATCTAACCAATTCTACCATTTAATAAAATTTTTCTAGTGCTGATTCCCTTTGAATGTTTGAACATTTTGTTCAAATATTGAATGTTTAAATATTTTCCAGTGCTGAATTGCAGAAGTGTTTCTGAGTGTGTAGTTGACTTTTGTTGCTTCTGGGATCCTAGTTTCTATGACCCATTCATAGCAGCACTTGATTTCCTTCTGGAACATCATCTCTTCCACACCATGTACCCTGTAGTAGTGGGAACATAAAGCCTGGTATTGTTTCCTCTCATCGTGGAAGAGAGAGAAATGCCTGGAAGCTCCTGACATCAGATTCCTTCTGTAAATATCAATCTCCAGTTGAATTTCAAGCATCCCAGTGGTGGCTCTTACATGACTAGCCATCTTTATTTCTGTCTGTTCCAAGCCTAGTTCTTAGTTTTTAATTTTTATTTCCAGTTGTTTGTTGTTAACCTTTTAGGCAATTTTCTCCTTCCATTTTTGTTAGTTGGTTAGGGTCATTCTGTGCTACTTGCAACCAGAGTACCCTGAATTGCATAATGGAAAGATCAATAAAACTTTAGATTGTAAGTTTTATTTCTAACGTAGTTTGAGTCTAGTTTAGAGATAAAGAACGTAGTTAGATGCCAATGTGTCTGAACTCCATCCCAAAGTGTTTATTTTTTCCTTCCCTTCTTAGTGTTTCATCAGAGACTCAAAGTTGAAAACAGTACAGTAATTCCCAAGTACATAAAGCAAGACGCTAAATCATCTATGCAGTCAATGCCAAACTTCTGTAGCAGCAACTCTGTCCACATTACTCAATATCCACCCGCAGGCTATATAAGGGAGTTGAATAACTTGGATAGTGGATGTTATTTTGGAGAGAGTTATCCGTGTTTTGTTAATTACACACACATACACACACACACACACACACACTCACACATACACAAGCAAAGGGTGATAATTTTTTCCTCTATCATCATGTCAGGCAAAGTAAAGCTTTAGAATCAGTTCTTGTAGAGCTTAATAAATGTTATCTGAAATTTGGGGGAGAGAAAGACCCCAAATATAAATTTGAAATGTCCATATATATAGGAATTGGAGATTGGGTAAATAGCTATTATACAACCATTTCAAGGAACACTGTTTAGTTATTTAAATTATGGCACATTTATAATCATTCATACAGAAATATTCATAAAATATTTGTAAATGGAAATCGACTATCAACTATTCTCTCTGTATATTCATAATTTATGTATACAAATAATTTTATAGCAAAATAATAGAAGAAAATAAAAATGATAATGCAAGTAATCTCTTAATGTTTTTGTCAGGTAATTATTCTTTTTAATTTTGCTTATCCAAAAGTTTAGTTTTTCAATAGAATAAGTTTTATGTGTAAAACTGTATATGTTTATTTTTCAAGGCATTTGGCATTTTCAAAACAGTCAGTATGGCTACAGCAGTCACCCCAAAGTATAACAGCAAAAACAGAGAAATGATTGAAGTTTTCTTAATCTCAATCTTAAACACTGGTTCTGAGAAATAAAATCACAGTTATGTGCTTGTGAAACTTTGGAGTTAAGCAGCCTAGGTTTGGTTTATGATTCTCAGTTTCTTAACAGTATTTCCCTGAGCCAGTGTCTTCACCTCTCGGTCCCAGATTCCTTATGTGTAAAACGGACATGCTAAGGACAGCTGCCTTACAGAACTGCTGTGTGCATTAAGTGAAACAATGAACTTATGTTCATTGTCAGCCCAGTGCACATGATAATATCACCCAATCATGTGATGACAATGATGATGATGCTCTGATGATGATGCTCACTGATTTTGCTTCATGAAAACATGGTGGGGCTTCCCTGGTGGCGCAGTGGTTGAGAGTCCAGCTGCCGGTGCAGGGGACGCGGGTTCACGTGCCCCAGTCCGGGAAGATCCCACATGCCGCGGAGTGGCTGGGCCCGTGAGCAGTGGCCGCTGAGCCTGCGCGTCCGGAGGCTGTGCTCCTCAACGGGAGAGGCCACAACAGTGAGAGGCCTGCATACCACACACACACACACACACACACACACACACACACACCAAAAAAAAAAAAAAAAAAACATGGTGATACAGATCTCCAGAGCAATCCAAGAGGTAATCTGGTCTTCTCCTATCTCTCTTAGGTTCAAAATATCTTCTGTTGCAATCACTTGGCACAGAGGTACTACATGACAATTCCCCTAATATAACTTTAAAGTACTTGCAGTAAAGGACAAATAGAATGATCTAACTGTTTAAGAGTTGGATCAGTTTTATAGTTCTTCATGTTGTTTTAATTAACCAGAGGTATGTTACTTGTATTAGGGAAAAGACCTCTACGAATGAATACGTTTGGGCAAACTGTTTTGTGTTTTTGTTTTTTATTACATGTCTCCTGAATGTGATTGATAATTCAATGCAAGGCATATGTGTCTGTGAACGGAGGTTAATTCTTCAGCATTTTTCAAACTTATTTTTTCAGGAACCATCTGAAAGGAGTATGGGAAGCACTAACTTAAAGTTTCACTTAAATGTTTTAGAACTTGTATTATAAACAAAAAAATCTCATCCCTCAATGACTACTTGGAACTTCTAAGAATGCATTGCCATCCTAAATGATTGAAATATTGAGTAGTTTTGAAATATATTTGCAGATGTCAAGGTACTGTTGAACATGTCAACTTGGTACCAGGTCCTTTACATCCTCAGAAGAGGAAAAAATAAAAAAGATGGAAATACAGTCTATACTGAATTAACATCTATAAATGGCTTAAATGAATTCTACAGTAAACCCCAAATAATCAGGTTATTTATTCCACTAAAATATTTTTCAAATACTTTTTTAAAGAAATTGTTGGTCCTAATTCATTAGTTTCTTAACACTACGTATTTTGAAAAGAAATGTGACTCTGGTTAACATTAAATATGTCATAATTTATTTTATGCCTCTCGATTCTCTCAACTGGAAATTTTAAATTACTTAATGAAAAACCCTAAAAATTTAAAGCCATTCAAAAATCATATTTGGCTTCTTTCAGTTGCTAAAGTATATTGATTTGTTTCATATTTCCTTAGAGATACAAATCATCTTATTAATGTCTTCTGTTTATTTTTGAGGATCAGTTGATGTGTATTCAGTTTGCAGCTTGTCCCTAGATACAAACAGCAAGGGTACCAATTAGGTTGGTGTTTCCTGCAAGGCAGGCAGTGCTTCACAAAAAACTGGAATAAAACCAGCTGAGCTCCCTAGGATATACCACTGAGTCTAGCCTCTGCCTCAGGCTACATTCAAAATTAAACTGAAGTACAATCACCACAAACCCAAGTTACCAGACAAGAGATAGAGGCAATTTCATAGTTTGGGAACTAAACCAGAATGAAACAGTTTGTCTTAAAGTCAAGAAATATTTATATATGAAAACCCCATACGTACAATGAAAATATCTCATCCTACCTTGTGTTATTCCTAACAAATAAGATGACATGAAACTTACAAGATAGAAATGATTCTATGGATAGGTTTGATATAATATTTTACAACAAGCACTAAAAAGCCACAATGAGGCATTCTATATAAATATTCAAAAATCAATGTGTTCTTCATGTACAAACTAGAAAATTTAATTATATTCACCATTTTTTCTCCAAGTTTTTGATGTTCTCAATCCCAATATTTAACTGACTTCTACATTTCCTCTGGCTACTTACAGAGATTTTTAACTTTTTTCCAGTTATGAAATGTTTCAAACATATGGAAAAGTACAGAAAATTATCTAATGAACATATATATGTTCCTACCCAAATCTAACTGCCTTCATATTTTGAGACAGTTGTTCCACACCTTTTATTAAACAAGCAAAACATTAATGATATAACAAGATTTTCAACTCCATTTCCTTCCACTCCCTCATTCCACAGATAGTTTTGCATATACTTCAGTGTTGGGCAGTATGTTAGAAGCAAAGCATTCATAGCAGTGAATAACACAGGCCAAGTCCCAGAGCTCATGCGGCTTCCTCCTGCTTTAGGGGAGACAGAAAATAAATGAATGAAATGTAATTATATATCAATGACTGGTGAGTGCTAATGCCAAAAGGTATAGTGGAACAAGGGACTTGGGTTTGAGAGAGGATTGTTTTTAGAAGAATTTGTTTTTATTTTCTACTTTTCCAGATTCTGATTTGAGACTGTTGGTGACCACAGACAAGTTACAGGTTCTTTACCCTTCCAAAGTCCAATATTTTAAGACATAAACCTTCAAAGATCACTTCTTTCTTATGAAAAATACCTGGTCAATATATAAGCTCTGGTAATCTTTAAAAATAAAATAAACTCTATTTTTAGAATGGGCTTAGTTTTGTAGAAAAATTGAGCAGAAAGTGCAGAGAGTTACCATATATCCCCTGCTCCCACACATGCCAACTCTGCTCCATTAACATCTTTCACCAGAATGGTACAACTTGGTATAATTGATGAACCTGTATTGACACATCATTATCACTCAGACTCCATGGTTTACATTAGAGTTCCTTCTCGGTGTTGTACATTCTATGGATTTTAACAAATGTATAATGGCATGTATTCACCATTATAGTATCATGCAGAATAATTTCACTGCCCCAAAAATGCTCTGTACTCAGCTTATTCATCCTTCCTTTCCCCCAGCCCCTGGAAACCACTGATCTTTTTACTGTCTACATAGATTTACCTTTTACAGAACATCATATAACTGGAATCATACCCCATGAAGCGTTTTCAGATTGACTTCTTTCACTCAGTAGTATACACTTCAATTTCCTTCATGTCTTTTCATGGATTGATAGCTCTTTTCTTTTTAGCACTGAATAATATTTCATTGTCTGGATGTAACATAGTTTATTTATTCATTCACCTACTGAAGGACATTGTTCTTGCTTCCAAGTTTTGGAATTATGAATAAAGGTGCTATAAACATCTGTGTGCAGTTTTTTACGTGGACGTAAGTTTTCAGCTCCTTTGGGTGAATACCAAGGAGTGTAATTGCTGGATTGTATGATAATAGTATGGTTAGTTTTGTAAAAAATGTCAAAATATCTTCCTAAGTGGCTGTACCATTTCCTAAGCTGCATACCTTTCATTCATTCATTCAATAAACGAGAGTTCTTATTCTCCACATGATCACCAGCACTTGATATTGTCAGTGTTTGGGGTTTTTGTCATCCTGATAGACAATTAGTGGTCTCCTATTACTGTTTTAACTTGGCGAATCTCTAATGACATATAAAGCTGAACATCCTTTCATATGCTTACTTCCTGTCTTGTATACCTTCCTTGGTGAGGTATTTGTTTAGATCTTTTGCCCATCTTTTTCATCACTTTTTTTTTAATTGTTGATTTTTAAGAGTTCTTTGTATATTTTGGATAATAGTTCTTTATCAGATATGTCTTTTAAAAATATTTTCTCCCTGTCTGAGTTTTATCTTCTACTTCTCTTGACAGTGTCTCTCACAGACCAGATTTTTTTATTTTAATAAAGTCCAGCTTGTCAGTTATTTTTTCATGGATCATGCACTTGGTATTTTATTAAAAAAATCATCACCACACCCAGGGTTGTCTAGATTTCTCCCTATGTTGTCTTCTAAGATTTTTATAGTTCTGCATTTTAAATTTAGGTCTATGGTCTATTTTTAGTTAATTTTTGTAAAGGAAGGTCTATGTTGAGATTCACTTTCAGTTTTTTGCATGTAGATATCCAGTTGTTCTATCACCACTGTTGAAAAGGCTATCATTTCTACATTGTATTGCCTTTGCTCCTTTGTCAAAGATTGTTGACTATACTTGTGTGGGTCTGTTTCTGGGCTCTCTATCCTGTTTCATTGATCTATTTGGTATTTTTTTTACCAGTACTACACTGTCTTGATTACATTAGCTTCATAGTAAATCTTGAAGTCATGTAAGGATTTTTTTAAATGAATGATCAGTTAAGTCTTTCTTGTGAGGTGAACCTTGAAAAAAAAGAAAGGAGCAAACTGTAAATATTTTGAGGACAAAAAGTTCAGGCAAAGGAAACTGCAAGTGCAAATATTCTGAAGAGAATCATCTTTGATTTCTTCAAAGAAAAGCAAGGTTACCTGGGAATCTGGGAAAGTGATCCTTAGGGAGAGTGAGAAGGAAGAAAGTAGGAGTAGTTGCAAGCACTAAGTAGGGCAATGTAAGCCCTGTTAAGGGCCCCTAGATTGTATTTTAAAGATAACAGAACCCAGTAGAGGATTTGAGTAGGAAGTGAGTGAAATTATCTGATTTCTATTTTTAAAGAATCATCTGGCTGCTTATGGAGAACAAATATTTTGTCTTGCATGGGACCAAAATGGAAACAGAGACACCATTTATGGTACCCTTGCGTCTTAACTAATGTAATCCTTCACAACCTTATAATCTGACACAATTATTATCCCTGTTTCCCAGATTTGGAAACTGAGTCACAGAAAGGTTAAATACGTTACTTAAGCTAGTAACTTGGGGAGGCAGGATTCAGTTCCAGACTGCTTGAGTAGAGAGCACATGTGAAGAATAACTTCTTTAGAAGTCTCTTGACTTCTCAAAGGAGAACAAACAGAAGCAGAAATAAACACAACCCCCTACATGGAGTCATTGATGAAATGATAGATCTTTAGCCTGAAGATAAGATTCTCTTACTCTGAAGAATTTTTCCTCTTTTTCATAGGAAAATATATAAACAGAAGTATAGACAATGGGTGGCACTATTGTAAGTCTAACATAAAATTAGAGCTATCTGAAATGCAATGTCATATCTTAAGGAAAAATCATCTTCTTACCCTTAAGATACTGGATACTAAGAAGTTTTTTAAGGGATATTATAATATTGGACTGATGCTAGGAAGAATTTTGAAGAATGTTATAAAGGCATATAATAATGAATAATTACTAAGATGCATTCCAACTATGAAATTCCATAAGATATTAAATTTGATTCATTTTTTGGTCGTGCCATGTGGTATGTGCAACCTTAGTTCCCCAACCAGGCATTGAACCCATGCCGCCTGCAGGGGAAGCACAGAGTCTTAACCACTGGACCACCAGGAAAGTCCTGACATTAAGTTTTTTTTTAATTTTAAGAGTAATTACTGAATAAGTATGAAGGTACAATATGAAATACTATACAAAACATGCTATTGTGACCATGTCTATATACAGAAAAAACAAAAATGACTATATCAAAATTCAAACAGATTATTTCTGAGTTGTGGGATTACCTTTGATTGAAAATATTATTTTTAACTTTTTTAATAGTTATCCAGATTAGCTAATTTTGAAAACAGATTTTAAGAAGTTGTAATCGTAAAAAGAAATATTTATTGCTAAGAATACAAGATCCAAACAATTGTTGCAACATGATAATAAAAATAATTTGTATTGACACAATTGTATTTACAAAGCATCTATTTACAGACGGTGAATCGAGGCCATGGTATTTTTTAGGCCTAGAACTAGTATATGTTTGCAACTCTAGTTCTGCAACTGATGAATGTGGGAGAAATATTTATCAGAGATTTTTTTTCCCCAGATAAACTGGTATTGCTGAGTGGGAAGCAGTGACTTGTCTTTTAAAAAATATATTGTGTGCCGTGGAGCAACTAAGCCCGTGAGCCATGGCCGCTAGGCCTGCGCGTCCGGAGCCTGTGCTCCGCAACGGGAGAGGCCACAACAGTGAGAGGCCCGCATACCGCAAAAAAAAAAAAAAAAAAAAAAAAAATATATATATATATATATATATATATATATATATATATATATTGTGTAGTGAAAATTGCTTATTCAAACTTACATATTTCATTGAAGACCTGGTGTTAGATCTGGGAATTCCAGAATACAGAATATCATTAAGAAACAAAGAAAAAGACTAGAAAATTTTTTAGAAACTGCAATGTGTGTGCAAACACCACCCCGGATTAAAGACCTAAATATAAGGCCAGACACTATAAAACTGTTAGAGGAAAACATAGGCAGAACACTCTATGATATAAATCACAGCAAGATCCCTTTTGACCCATCTCCTAGAGAAATGGAAATTAAAAAAAAAAATAAACAAATGGGACCTAATGAAACTTAAAAGCTTTTGCACAGCAAAGGAAACCATAAACAAAACGAAAAGACAACCCTCAGAATGGGAGAAAATATTTGCAAACAAAGCAACTCACAAAGGATTAATCTCCAAAATATATAAGCAGCTTATATGTGGCTCAATATCCAAAAAACAAACAACCCAATCCAAAAATGGGCAAAAGATCTAAATAGACATTTCTCCAAAGAAGATATACAGATTGCCAAAAAACACATGAAAGGATGCTCAACATCACTAATCATTAGAGAAATGCAAACCAAAACTGCAATGGGGCCTCACCTCACACCTGTGAGAATGGCCATCATCAAAAAATCTACAAATAATAAATGCTGGAGATGGTGTGGAGAAAAGGGAACACTCTTACACTGCTGGTGGGAATGTAAATTGATACAGCCGCTATGGAGAACAGTATGGAGGTTCCTTAAAAAACTAAAAATAGAACTACCATAATGACCCAGCAATCCCACTACTGGGCATATACTCTGAGAAAACCATAATTCAAAAAGATTCATGTACCACAATGTTCACTGCAGCTCTATTTACAATAGCCAGGACATGGAAGCAACCTAAGTGTCTATCGACAGATGAATGGATAAAGAAGATGTGGAACATATATACAATGGAATATTACTCAACCATAAAAAGAAATGAAATTTAGTTATTTGTAGTGAGGTGAATGGACATAGAGAGTGTCATACAGAGTGAAGTAAGTCAGAAAGGGAAAAACAAATACCCTATGCTCACACTATATACGGAATCAAAAAAAGAAAAAAAAAAGGTTCTGAAGAACCTACGGGCAGGACAGGAATAAAGATGCAGACTAGAGAATGGACTTGAGGACACAGGGAGGAGGAAGGGTAAGCTGGGATGAAGTGAGAGAGTGGCATGGACATATATACACTACCAAACGTAAAATAGATAGCTAGTGGAAGCAGCTGCATAGCACAGGAAGATCAGCTCGGTGTTTTGTGACCACCTAGAGGGGTGGGATAGGGAAGGTGGGAGGGAGACACAAGAGGGAGGAGATATGAGATATATGTATATGTATAGCTGATTCCCTTTGTTATAAAGCAGAAACTAACACACCATTGTAAAGCAATTATACCCCAATAAAGATGTTAAAAATAAAAACAAAAAAACCCCTAACTATGGAATTGAATATAATCAGCTTTTACTAGGATAGATAAGGACCAAAATTTGTAATAAAAGACTTTACCTGGGCAAGGAGGCTTATTTTATGAAGAGTGCCTTTAATAACATTAGTTTTATTTAGCTGTCAGTCCTAAGGACTCTAAATTAGATGATGCCTGGTGGTTATCATATTAGCTATTAGAAGTAAACAGCACTGAATCACAGGTGAAAGTCCTTCAACTTGTAAACAGTTTTTTAAAACAGTGAGCAATGGAATTGTGTGTGTGTGTGTGTGTGTGACTGTGTGTGTGTGTAATGAAATTAAGAGGGAGATTGGTGGCCTGAACTTTGTTCAGGTCAGGGAGACTTATCTTCTCTTTCAAAGCTATCTTATGCAAAATTAAATTAAAACAAACTCATTTTTTAAACCCTAAGATCAGAGATGTCCTATAAGCAAACATTTTAAATTATTATGTACATACATTTCCACAGTTTATACAGTCATACTCAAGTAAAATATCAGATCTGACTAGATATGTTATATGGAATCATAAATCAATGTTGTATAGTATCAACATTACTTGTCTCAACTGCATTTATATAGTATGTTCTAGTGGTATCTGTAGTTACATATTGTTTCTTATCCACTTAATTTGAGAATCTGTATTTGAAAATATTCAGTTGAAAGTATGAGAGATAATGGAAGATAAATGTATTTCATTAGGCTGCACAATAGAAATGGAAATGTGGTCTTACGAAGTAAATAGATCATTATCATTAAAATAATATCTTTTTTTATAAAACAGTTGTATTTAAAGTAGATAACCGACCACACAGGTTTTCTATTTAAAATTTCCAATGGTCTATATTTTGTCTAATTTTATTATAATTCTCATTCTGTATTATTATTCCAAGGCAGTAAGACCAGATAATTAAATTAACTGTGACTTTGCAAGTAATTTTCATATATTTGAGAACATATGCTACTTTTCATCCTCTAATTTATTCAGACTTTGACCTGGAAAGTTTTCCCCCCTCCTAATTAACCTAAGGATCAATTTCACAGAATAATAACATTTTAATAAAACTGAATAGCATAGTATGGATTATCATAAATGAATTCCAACATTCTTTTGATTATGAATATTCCTGAACACCTGGAAGGAGAGAGAGGCAGACTTGAAATAGCAGGACACCAGCCAAACACTGCCCTTCTTTTTAATCAGTGAATTCACTATTAGGTCTTGTCAGTCATCTGAGAAGTCAGATTTTTGTTCCTTAAGGCATAAGTTTTCCTTAACACTACCATTACAACTGGTTCCTTTTCCAGTGAGAGATCATGTTTGTCTGCCTATAACAGATAATTGTCTATTGTGGCTTAATCACATAAGGGTTAATTTTACCATATAGCAAGAGGGTCCAGAGGTGATAATAAAGTGGCTTCTATAAACTATCCGAGTCCAGGCATTTTCTAGATCTTTGCTCACACATCCTTAACCCAAGGCCTTCATCTGAATATTCAAAAGTAAGCTTCCGTGCATCCAGATAGAGTGTCCTTGTTCCTAGTAGTTAAAAGAGGCAGAGGCAAAAGCAAAAGACAAAGGAATAAGGGCAAGATAAGTTAAGTCAGTTTTCTTTAAAAAACACACACACAAATAAACAAAACCACCACAAAGAAACCTCTGCGGGAATGCCCACCTAGCTACTTCCAATTATCATCTCAATGGTGAGAGGTTAATCGGACAGCCAAATTCAGTTGTAAAACAGGCTTGGCTTGGCTGGGGTCACTGTCACTCAAAACAAAGTCACGGCTCTCTTAGAAAGGAAAAATGGGGAAATAAATATTAGGCAGCTAGGAGAGTCTGTTACAGAGCCCAGGTCTGACTGATTCAAGAATTCCTCAACCTAGACTCTGCAGATTAGTGGCATGAATTTTTCTACCTTAAACCTACCTTCCAAATTTGTTAATCACTGCCAATCAAAAATGTTGCTTTGAAAAGTAGCTCCAGAATCTTTACATCCCCTTTATTCCACTGACCTCCCAATTGCCCAGTTCCAGTGATCGCGGCGTTCACTATGCCTAAGCTCCCACCAGCATGGCTGTATCTCTTACCATGTAAAGTTGATTCATTTCCAAGACTTTGATCTACAAGTCCCTCTCAGATTACTATCTCCTGTCCTTTCACTTTCCCAATTCCCTTATTCTCACTGAATCGGATCTATGCCTTCTTTGTGATTTGTAGGCTTTCACACTTCTCCCAAGTCTGATGAACAGTCAGTTTCTTTCTATTTGCCAACTTTCTTCTCCTGTTCTCACATCCCCACATCACTGATCTGGCATTCCAGTTTTATCAATGCACTCATTTTATCAACGCACTCAATTATTTCCAAGTCCCTCTCTCACGGACTTTTCCACAGGATACCTATCACTAAGACCATATGTTTTGCTCTGTCCCAATGTACTGTGAATCTCTAGATGGTTCTACACAACCCTGCCATCTTTATTCCCCAAGCAACTAGGAATGAAAGGGTTGGAAGGCCTTATTTTCATATCACCATCATCCCACCAAGCGCCTGAGGCATACCCTCTTTATATTAATATTTGGTACATTTTGTGTACTTGTGGGGGGATGAAGTCATAGGATTCTAGCAAGCAGGTCTAAGCAAGGACTGAGTAAAGGTTTAGGGAAAACATCGTGGTCAAGAGAACAGAGAGATTTTGCCTTATCCCTCTCAAATATTTTCTCCAAAATGCATATTCTCTATATTTCTTAAGGAACCTGAGAAAGTTAAAACTCTGCTTTTCATGTCATCTCAACACTTACTTAAATCAATGAGCCCAAAAAGCCTATGTATGTGAAAGGATAGGGGGCATCAAACAGGCATAAGGAGGAGGATAATTCCCAGGGGATGATTAATACCTCAAAATAGCATCATCCCATCCCACAGTAATGAAGAAGCCATCTTCTTACCATTAGGGTCTGGTTTCCCAGTGTCAACATTTTTGATCTCAGAAAAAACAAATATTTGACACTCAGTGTTCACCTGTCATTTATAATTCAATGATACAAATATAGAAGGAAAAGTTTTATGAAATTTCAGCAATGGAAAGAACTCTTTCCACTCCCCCAGACCACAGAAGATATATATCCCCCTTCCCTGAATCTCCTAGATCTGCAGAATATGAAATATTATAGGAAACATTTTAGTTTTTTTTTATTGAAGTATAGTTGATTTACGATGTTGTGTTAGTTTCAGGGGTACACAAAAGTGATTCAGTTATATGTGTGTGTATTCAGTTATATATGTATATATATTCTTTTTCAGATTCTTTTCCCTTATAGGATATTACAAAATATTGAGTATAGTTCCCTGTGCTATAAAATATAGTTCCCTGTGCTATACAGTAGGTCCTTGTTGGCTGTCTAAGGAAACATTTTTTTAAATGCTGAAAATTAGGTAGTTCACCTGTACTCCTCACAGGAAAAAAGTGATCAATTTCTCAACAAAATCACAAGCAAAGAACTCACAATAGAGAATAAACCTTTGGTGAATTAAAAATGACTATGACTCTAGGAGATGAAAACTTCTTGATACAGTTACTCAGTGTTAGGGAATTCATTCTCACTAGATCTGTTCTGTTAACATGGGCAGCCAGCCAGCACTTCCATGAACTTTTTGTTATGGTGAACTTTTTATTGCAATGGTGCGTGTAGGAGGGATTTGACCTGTGTAGGTCCCAAGAATTCTTTTCCAGAATATAACTCACTTTGACAAGGCATTTAGATACACAGGTATACTTTAAATAGAAATACCTCCAGGCTTCAGGATCTTATGCTGTCTAAAACTGCAACCACTGAAAGGAATAATTGTTTGGCTTCAAAACAAAATAAGCTTAGAAATGTGCTTAGTAATTTTATCAATATAATTAATAATTACTACTCATAATACATACTGTTTATTGGCTATGATGCCAAAAATTTGAATTCAAGATCTCCTTCTTGGTACAAATGTCATTTGAAAAAAAATGTGGGTTTTTTTTTGGTACATATTCTGTATATTTACTTTCCAGATGCTTGTGAAGTAAGACCACAGGGCTATTTAATTCTATGATCTTATAGTTATAAATTTGGACATAACAGGAAAAAGAGCTTTCAAATAAAATTCCTGTAATACTGTGTTTAAGATTCTAGTAAAGTTTGACATTAAGTAATAAGAAATCTGAATAGGATCTATCTTATCAGTAAGAGAAAGTGAAAACTTACAAATTACCACCAATTATGTGCAAGATTCTCTTGTAGATGCTTCTTTGGCTTGGGCTTGAGGTGAGATGTTAAATGCATGTATGTATGTGTATATGTACAGGTATGGCTATATATAAATATATATTTAATTATAACTCAAACATTCAAAGCATCACAAAATAGCCCAGGAGATACACTTGTCATTTGTTAAGTTCATGCTTGTGTTACTCAGGTATGTGTTGTACCTGTCATAAAACTAGCAATGGACTTTTCATCTGGGTTAAAACACATCCAACATTAGAATCAACAGCATTTCATGCCAGAAACTGACCCTCCTTGTCTTTCCCATCTCCTACTCCTCCCCGACCCCTCACACACTTTCTTCTGCCAATGTGAGAGATGGCGAAAGATCACTATAGTCTGATCCTAATGTCCTTTGAAAATAATTTGGTGTTGTAACAATCATTAGTACTTTGGCCAAATATTCTCAGCTTTGCTCTTTCAGGCACATGTTAGGATGCCTTCCTTCCCTTGGGCTTCTCTAATCTTGGAATCAAGTTGGGCCTTGTAATCGGTTTTGGCCAATCAAATGTGAGAAGTGCTGTTAGTCACTGTAGAAGGAAGTTTTGTTTGTTTGTTTGTTGCTGTACGCGGGCCTCTCACCGTTGTGGCCGCTCCCGTTGCGGAGCACAGGCTCCGGAGACGCAAGCTCAGCGGCCCAGCCACTTCGCGGCATGTGGGATCCTCCCCAACCAGGGCACGATCCCGTGTCCCCTGCATCGGCAGGTGGACTCTCAACCACTGCGCTACCAGGGAAGCCCTAGAAAGAAGTTTTTAAAGCTAATATGTGATTCTTCGTTCTCTTTCTCTGACAACCGTCAGGACACTGGTGTGCCATCAGCCTGGGTTATTTATGGACCACAGAGGGACTCCTGCCAACCAGGATGAACATAGGGCACAAGCAAGAAATAAACCTTAATCATTTTAAACCATCAAAACTTTCAGATGTTAATAGTGCATCATACGTTTAGCCTATCCTGACCAATACAAGTGGGAAAGTAGATTTTCTTCTCTGAGATTAAACTGCCATCTAAAACCTAGATAAACAATCACAGTGAATTATTACCTTAAGATCTGGATTCTTGGTATTTATTCCTTCATTCAGGAAACATTGGAGAGTCATGATGGTGTTGATCACTTTGCTAGACCTTGGGGTACAGAGATGAATGAGGTGTGGTCTTTTGACCTCAGGGATCTGGCATTCCAAAACACATTTCTGACATGTGATCAGATAAATAACAGGAAATCAATCCCATGCACTTGAGTTGGCTGTATAGTTGGTCAAGCACTTTATGGGAACCTTGGATATAAAACCATCGTCCTAATTTGAGAAAATGTTGTGTGCAAAAGAAGAAATTATAAAAAACTCTTCAGGTTATGTAGAAAGGCTCACTGCAGTTGAGAAACATGTCAAAACATTAACCTAATCATATCATGTATACCAAGAGAAAAAGAAGAATTAAAAGTATATTTTTATATTCTTTTATTATTTCTACTTGCTTTGAAATAACAAAACAAAATATTTGGAAGTTGTGCTAAGTTCCTTCGGGGTCATTCAGAGCTATACTTTTTAATATTCTTCATTTCCAAGGACATTTTATGATCAACCTTACTTGGATACAAAGATTGTAGACTCTTGGCCAGTACCAGCTTAAAAGAAAAATCTCATGGTGTTAATTTAGTGCTTCTCAAACTTTCACATGCATACAAACCAACTGGAGTTTTGTTAAAATGCAGATTCTACATACCTAACAAGCTCCCAGGTGATACCACTGCTGTTGGCCTGAGACCACATTTTGAGTAGCAAGGTGTTAACCCATCAATATTTGACATCATGTGAGAAGGATATAATCAATTATTCAAACTATTTACTGAACATCAACTATAACAGAAACATCAAGCATTTCACCATGCCAGATTCTAGTGATTAAATGGTAAGCAGAAAAAAATCAAGGTTTCCATGTTCATGGGATTTAAATTTCGGTGGAGAAAACAGAAAATAAATGAATGACAATATAAACATTTTTAAATTTTTGATAAGAACAATAAAGAAAATGAACATGATGTATCCTATAGAGTAAAGGGGGAATATCTGGCCATATGAGATATTTAGGGAAGAACTGAGGAAGTAGCAATTAAACAATGAGCTGAAAAAATGAAGGAGCCAGTTACACAGGATGGAAGAAAACAGCCTCCAGAGGAAGTACAACATCTTATCTAGTAACATTTAGAGAATTTGACTAATTAGAAAGGAGACCAATACAGCTAAAGTCAAGTAAGCATTTGGAGGAGAGCTAGACTGGAGACAGAGACCCTGCAGTATACTTTAGATTTTGGAATTTTTTTAGAATTCTAAGATCAATAAAAATTCACTAAAGGAACACTTGTCTATTTAAATAATAAATGGACACAACCTTTATTATTTAGAGAACACAAGGGCAAGAGCAAAAGTGGGGCTATGGACGCCATTGAGAAAGGGAATTTAGGAAGCTACGTAGTGGTGGTAGTAATAGCAGTAGTAGTAGCCAAAGCAGCAGAGTAGTTGAGATCAGAGATCATGACATCACGGAGCTGACATTGAACCCAGGGAGAATAGGAGAGTTGGAGATATATTTCTGATGAAAAGAACGATACAGAAGATGACCCACATGTTTGGCTTGAGGAAACAGGTGGCTGACAGCATGATTTACTGATGGGTGGAACCCAGGACTAAAAGAGGTTTTGTGGAGGAAAGGTAGCATTTCAGTTGTAGACATGTTGACACTTAGAAATAGTAAGTAGTCATCTAGTTATACAAGTCTGGAGCTCAAGGATGCTTCTAAGCAGTTGATAGAAACATAGAAATCATTAACCATGGGGCCGTTGTGTCACTTAGGGAGAGGGCATAGAAGAGAGAGAGAAGAACCAGCCCTGGAGTACTCAAAATTTACATATTCAGAGATATCTAAGATATTTTTTGCAAAGAATACCTGGAAGGAGGAAACACAGGAGAAAACTGATTTGGGTTTTGTTCTTTGATACGACAGAGGTAGAGCTTCTATTTTAATAAATGGAAAAACCAAAGAATATGTGCATAAATATAGGTGTGTATGCTGATTTAAAGGAGAATATCAGTCCGCTGATGGTACCTGTTCACTGAGGAAGAAAGAACAGGGAGCTGTAAGGGTAACTGACAAGTTGGGTGAGAGAATGGAATAGCTGTGTTCTGCTAAATGCTGGTAAATAACTATATTTTCTCAAAAAAGAGTGTCTTTTACATTTAGAGCTACGAACTGGAATTTTTCTCATATGTGAAATCGGAGCCAATATGCATTATTTTTCATATGGAAATCCAGTTAGAATAAACCTGTATCAATTATTCTAAATACCACTCTTTCCCCACTAAACTGTAGTATCATCTTGTCAATTAGCAGTTAATTTTATATATGTGGGCCTATTTCTGGACCCTGTACTCTATTGGTCAGTTGAAAGCCTTTGTTTTTCAGCGAGGTTTTCATTCTATATAATGGAGGCTCAAGTAAAATCTGTTGGTATATTCTTCAAACTCCCAGGACATCTACTGAAGTTGAGTGTCAATATCTATGTATGAAATTGGATTCTCACACATTATGTTCTCCAAACAGAATGTGAAGTAGATATAACCAAAGTGGTATTATAAAACTGGTCCATATAAACAAACATTTTATGCTGAAAAACAATATGTGAAAATCTTCAATTACAGAAATAACAAGTTCAGTTATTAATCCTTTAAATATCCCATTGCAAATGCACAAACACCAGAAATAAGACTTTGTTAAACAAAGGGATCAACAAAGTAAATATCCATTAAATAACCAAGTTTTTGTGTTTAAAGCCATCAGTAAAATAAACAATAAATTATGACTCAAATTTTACACCAAACCTTTCAATACAAAAAATCACCATGTCCTTGTTTGTTTTGAAGCTATGCAATAAGGGTAATCCTTTATTATTCTCTCACATCTGGAACTATATCAAATATTACTTTGGTAATTCTAACTATAATGCAAATTCATTTCTAGAACAACTTAGTCAAATTGACATAGTGCCCTGAGGTCCACTGATGATTTCATATATGATACATTCTTTGAAATGTTGACTATTTCCCTTCATGCTTAAATGTTATTTCACTTGGTTTTTATATTCATGATTTATTCTGCAAGGTATATTGCATTAAAGATCTGACATGAAAGCCAAGAGATAGTTCTATAAAATCAAATAAAGACTATCATGAACAGTTTTATTTTATTTTGTTTTAAATGGGGATGGATAGGGAATCACAGTATACAGTTACAACAAACTTTTAGTTCAAAAACATGATTGAATTAAATGGAACATTTATTTGAGTTAGAGAGATTAAATCTTTTGACAAGGTGAAGTCAAGTTGTTTTCTGTTTAGTCTACCTTGCTAGAGAGTAGATTTAAAGGGCAGTAGAACTTTATGAGAATTCATCTCCTCCTCAAAGATTCTGGCCCTAAAGCAAAAGCAGTTTCTGGTAGATTCTCCATTTCTATTACCTCACTTTCCATTTCAGTGTAGTATTAGAAAATTGCCCTCAAATCACTGGTTGCAAAATATTAACTGCATTTTTAAGCATCTTAATTTCACATTGGGGAAGAATTGTTCTTCAACTTTACTTTTAAATAAAATTAAGCCTGACAGTAAATTCAAGGACAAAATTCAGACTTTTATTTTTGGCCTCCCCATTCTCTAAGCACCAAATTCTTTCTTCTTGAGTCAGAGACTATATACTGAATATGTTTAAAACACAGCCAAGTGCCATAGTTCTCTAACATGTAAATATTTTAACAGTAAATTTGAAATGCATGTGGTCCGATGAAGAATAAAGAAAAAGAACTGATAATGATCTCTTACTTCCCATTAACAGAGGATTTCATATATTGTGGGCAATGAGCCTGCAAATAACTTCCATCAGATATTCTGAGCCGGACTATTGTTCAAAAACATTAAAAAGGAGAACATATTAGCAGTTTTCATAACCCACAGAGATCACTTGACTTCTTGTCTCATAAATGGAGACCTGGGAGCTGGGAATTGTCCTTGCCACACACAGTCCCCAAGGTGGCCCTTCATTTTACTCACTTCAATTGAAACTCAAATATTCACAAACCCTGATTTTGTAACTTCCTAGCTAGCTAAGAAAGCTTATTTCTGATGGTATGAGAAGGATAACAAAACTCCAAGATTTCTCCTTTTTGTCAGAAACAAGAAATGCATTTAAATTTGGGCTTCCAGACAAAATACCACTGTGATGGTTAATTTTATGTGTCAACTTGTCTAGTCTGTGGTGCACAGTTATTTTGTCAAACACCAGTCTGGATGTTGCTCTGAGACACTTTTGATGTAATTAACATTTAAATCAGTAGACTTTGACTAAAGCAGATTAACTTCCATAAATTAATCTCATCCAATCAATTGAAGACCTTTAGAGCAAAAAGTGAGGTTTTTAGAAGAAGGAATTCTCAAGATTGCTACATCAAGTCTTATCTGAATTTCCAGCCTGCAGCTTGCCCTACAAAATTTTATACTTGTCAGTGCCCATGATCGTGTGTCACAATTACTTAGACTAAGTCTATAAATATCACTTCTACAATTGGCCAAAAACACCACCTGTGTATGAATCTCAGCTCAACTGCAGAAGTTTACAGAATAAGTGTTTTAGAAAAAATACATGCAACAATAACGAAGTGGCAGTTACATAACTTTTTAATAGCTTATTTGATAAGCTTTATCAAATACTTTATCATAACTTTTTTTGTGTGGAATATCCAGTAAAAATTACTTGAATTTAAAGAAAAAAAAATACTAGTCCTTTAGCTTCAGCTGCCCTTCTCCAATGACATATTATTTCTGGTCTCAAGAGTATATCATAAGGAACAAAGAAAATTGGATTATGAGTAATTTCACACCCTTCTCTCGGAAATCATATATAGAACAAAGCATTACACATTCAACTGAGATTTTTGCATAGTAACTATCTTCTAGGCACTCTCTTAGGCAATAGAGATAAAATCATGAATACTGTATAGGTTGTTTGGGTCATTTTGTCACAGGTATATTTGTCTCACTGAGAGAAAGTTGGGAGTGAAAAAGTTTTATGAAGAAGTAACACCTGTGAAGGAAAAGAGGAGGAAGAAGAATGGGGTAAGAGAAGCCCTCAGATCATGATACAGTCTCTGCTAGTCAAATGGAGAAAAAGTTGAAAGTTGGGGAAAAGTTGGCCCTCTTAGAAGAGTTTTTCCTTGGCAGAAATGGTTAGGACCTGCACTAACTCATGGTTCATCCACTGTCCGGGCCTTCCCCTGAGAAGGACAGGCTCTCACCTAACACTACTGTATTCAGTCTTTGACTGGGGTCACCCACAGAAGAGCATGACCTCAACTCGAAAACCAGGGTAGATCCTGAAGGAGCTAACAGCTGGACACACTCCTCGCTGCTGGGCACTGAGTCTTTTCTTTTCTTTTTTTTTTAACATCTTTATTGGAGTATAACTGTTTTACAATAGTGTGTTAGTTTCTCCTTTACAACAAAGTGAATCAGTTATACATATACATATGTTCCCATATCTCTTCCCTCTTGCATCACCCTCCCTCCCACCCTCCCTCCCTATCCCACCCCTCTAGGTGGTCACAAAGCACAGAGGTGATCTCCCTGTGCTATGCGGCAGCTTCCCACTAGCTATCTAATTTACATTTGGTAGTGTATATATGTCCCTGCCACTCTCTCACTTCGTCATAGCTTACCCTTCCCCCTCCCCATATTCTCAAGTCCATGCTCTAGTAGGTCTGTGTTTTATTCCTGTCCTACCACTAATTTCTTCATGACATTTTTTTTCTTAAATTCCATATATATGTGTTAGCATACGGTATTTGTTTTTCTCCTTCTGACTTACTTCACTCTGTAGGACAGACTCCAGGTCTATCCACCTCATTACAAATAACTCATTTTCATTTCTTTTTATGGCTGAGTAATATTCCATTGTATATATGTGCCACATCTTCTTTATCCATTCATCTGTTGATGGACACTTAGGTTGCTTCCATGTCCTGGCTATTGTAAATAGAGCTGCAGTGAACATTGTGGTACATGACTGTTTTTGAATTATGGTTTTCTCAGAGTATATGCCTAGTAGTGGGATTGTGGGGTCGTATGGTAGTTCTATTTTTAGTTTTTTAAGGAACCTCCATACTGTTCTCCATAGTGGCTGTATCAATTCACATTCCCACCAGCAGTGCAAGAGTGTTCCCTTTTGTCCACACCCTCTCCAGCATTTATTGTTTCTAGAGTTTTTGATGATGGCCAATCTGACCGGTGTGAGATGATATCTCATTGTAGTTTTGATTTGCATTTCTCTAATGATTAATGATATTGAGCATTCTTTCATGTGTTTGCTGGTAATCTGTATAACTTCTTTGGAGAAATGTCTATTTAGTTCTTCTGCCCATTTTTGGATTGGGTTGTTTGTTTTTTTGTTACTGAGCTGCCTGAGTTGCTTATAAATTGTGGTGATTAATCCTTTGTCATTTGCTTCATTTGCAAATATTTTCTCCCATTCTGAAGGTTGTCTTTTGGTCTTGTGCTGAGTCTTTTCTTAAAGGGATATCTGAGCAGCACATCTCCGTGTCTGACATGGTCTACCCATTGTACTTCACTAATCCACTTCTCTGTGTAGGTTTGGGATGAATCCCCTCTGTGGTTCCCGTGTGAATCTCTTCCTGAGGTGAAACTCAGAAGTGGGAAAAAGAGGGTAGAATCGCAGGCTCCAGTAGTCTTGGGGTTATAATCCGTACTCATTTCCCCCCCTTTTACTGTCCATTCGAAATTCTCCCCACCCTCAGATACTCTTTTTTGCCAGTCATAGTGGTTTATCTGCTGAGGTGAACAAAGCACTCATTCCTGAATTGTCTGAAGCCCTAGTAGCCATGCCCATTCCAGGCTGGCAATGATGCACTTTTCTGTTTACAGTGACAATTAGACAGGGAATATCATGAGTCACCCAAGTGACTTCTTCCCTGAAAAGAAGTGACTCATCTTCTTAACCCACTGATCCTTAAAAGATCTAGGTGGTATCCTAGCTTATAGCACTTTGAGACTTTTTTTTGTGCTCCAGGCCAGACTGCATCCATGTTTGGGACCAGATTCACAACCTCTAACTCAGCAGCATCCAAAGTTGAAGGGACGGGAACCATAAAGTCGCTGGTAAGTCATGGAGCGTAGTGGAAGGTAGGGCAACTTCCGTTTCTATACCTTGGCTCCTGAATCTAACTATTGTTTCTATGGGGGGATACAGTGCCATTTAGTGATCTCCAGTTTTTAATGCTTATACTGCATCTTGGTGAGTGGCACCTTACCCTTACAGGCCATTGCCTTTAGGCTATCACTTCACCTTTGGCAAGCCATTATCATGCCCATAGTTTCCGGGTGATGCAGAATGTAAAACCAGTGGATCTCATGGTGATGGGTCCAATCCCACATCCCTTTTACTGTGAGGTTGCTCCCCTGATTGAATGCTGTTGTGTGTGGAATGCTATGCCTGTGCATCAGGATTTCCATAAGTCTCTAGACAGAGGTTCTATGGAGAGAAATGACAAACACATGCATGGATTAAGTGTTTATTCTTGGAGAACAAACCAATGGTTCTTCCAAGACAAAAGGGGCAAGTGTAGTCACCTTGTCACCAAGTGGTCACAGTCTGTTTCTTTGAGGAATAGTGTCATAAATCTAACATGTCATTGGCAGGTTGGCCTCAGTGGCAGCAGTGACAAGATGGCCCCAAGTGGAAATCTATGCTGTTGAGCCTTTGCGTTGACTCATCTCTTCTACCATGACCCCTGAATTAATGTGCCCACCATCCCAGCATTGGGGTGAATTCTAGCAAATATTGGTTGATACCAGCCAAGTCATTTTGTCTACTTGGCTCCTTAGTGCTTCTTCTCTGGTGGATGTTCCCTAGTGGGGATCAGCCTGTGACACAAAGATCCTCACTTGATACCGACTCTTATGTCCATGTATGTGCCCTACCACAGAGCTCTTTGTCCCTGATCTTCCAATACATTTCCTGCCAGACCCCCTAACCGGACAGCCAGGCAATTTTCCTCTTTCTATAAAGTTTATATTATACATATTCGAAACTCAGGCCATTTCTCCTTCAAGTGTTGGACCACTTGAAGTTCTTGAAGATTTTTTGCTCATGATGTTTTTTAAGGCCACTTCTGAGTGGCTGCAGCTGAGTCAGCTGCAGTGCAGCGCAATCCATTTTTGGACTGAGCCTACCCATCCATAAACCAAGTTACACTTTTTATCTTCCTTTTATGTCAATTATACAGAACCCTTCGGAGATCAATGTGTGTGAGCTGAGGGAGGGATGCTGATACAACAATGGTTGTTACCTGGGAATCTGAGGTAACTGCACAGGCAGCTTGCTCATGCCTTCTGACCAGGACCTTGTGCCTGATCCCAGATATAGCATTTCCAACTTACGATGGATGACCACTGTGCCCACTTCACTTTATGACTTGTGAGTCCAAAATAACCCAGCCCATTATGGCAGCTCCAGATGCATGGTCACTTGGTACCCTATGGTCAAGCGTTTTGTCTCTGTAAGAGCTCAGTTAAGCCCCAGAAACTATCTTTAAAAGGTGCATATTTCTCTGCTGCAGGTAGAATGTCCTTGCTCCCATAACTCAAGAGTCCATGTTGTATTTCTCCTAGTTACACCTACTCTCATTTGTACACTACATCTTTTTTCATCACTGACCCACATGTTATAAGGTCTGCAGATTGCATGGTCCAAATGGCAGAACTGCGTGTTATGCAGCCTGGACCTCCTCTTTATTGCTTCAGGCCCAGCTCAAAACTATCAGCCTTCCATGTCATCCAGTATAAAGACCAGAATAGTATTCCAAGTTATGCAATATATTATCTTAAGAACTCAAAGATGTCTACCAGGCTCTGAGCCTGGTATTTATTTGTGTAGAGAATACAAGTTGCATCAGTTTGTCCTTTCCTTTGGAGAAGCTGTTCTGGCATGCCTTGGATACCTGGACTCTTAACACTGCACTGAAGTGGCAGAGCCTAAATCTTTATGAGATTTGTTTCCCACCCTTAGGACTAGATATGTCTTATCTAGACCCCCAGGATACTGACTACCTCTTGCTCCTGCCTGAGTGACATGATGTCATTGGTGTAATGGATCTATAGATTTTTTTTTTTGTAGGATACCCAGATTGTTCAGATATCCATATGGTCAAGATCTCTTTGGATTATATCATGGCAGAGGATGGGAGAGTTACCATAGCTCTGAGGAAAAATAAAAATGTATGTTTTTGTGAATGTTAATTTTTATGGTTCTCTTTCCTGATTGGAATATAAAAGAATACATTTATTCATTCAATGGTCACACATCATATACCTGAGGCCATATTAACCTGTTCTAGCTAGGGTATCACACTTGTTACAGCAGCTGTGATCAAGGCTCCTAGAAGTTTGAGCTTACAGTAACCCACAGTCATTCTCTAGGATACACTTGATGTCTGTAGGACATCAAGTGGGGTATTAAAAGAAAATATGATAGAGGCCATTATCCTGGAATTATTTTTGAGATTGGAATTATTCTCTGCCATTCCCCCCTTCCAATATAGTATTGTTTTTATTTATTCTCTTGTCCTGTGACTAGTTGTAGAGATTTCTACTTGCTTTTCCCCATGATGATACAATGTGAGAGTTACTCCAGTTACCAAGTGTGTCCATCCCATTACATACTCAGGGACCAATGAAATGATCACCAGGCAAATCTATAGACACACTGAAAACCAGACTTAAGCCAGGAGTCCACTTATTTCTGGACTCTATATACCCTCTAAATGAGAAGCCATGATGATGCTTCAAGTTCCCAGGTGTCCATGTCTACCCAGAGCTAGTGTTCAACAGTAAATTATGTGAGAATTCTTTTCTCATTTTAGATTTACTTAAGGTAATGCCATGGATGTCTTTGGGGAAGGACTAAGGAAATCCTTTACAGTGTATTCTTGCCCTGACCTTATCCAGTCCTTCTCAGTGGAGAACCAACCACTTATTTGGGTTTAGTGTCAGAAAACTGGATCAGTTCCAGAAAATGATTTTGGATTTTTTAATAGTGCAACTGCCCTCAGCTTCCTGTCCATCCAATATTGCTCTCTTTTAAATAACAATGTTAAGCAGTGCCCTTGTTTACTGCTCATCTATTCTGTGCCTAGGAACACCATGCTTAACCCTCACCATAACTTTCTATGTGTCAGGTCCACTTGGCTGCCAATCTGAATTCTCAGGCATTAGAATAATTATCTGACATACCTGGCTTCCAGTGTCTAAGTGCTGATACCTGACCTCTACTCTTTCAGAGCCTCTAAAATACCGATTATCAGTGAGTTCAATTCTGTTCAGAGGAAAGCCATCACTGAACTTCTTATCGATGCTGGTATCTTTTCACTAGCACATTTCTGATGGTCTTACCAAGTCGTATGCTCTTCCATTTCCCATGGAATATAGTTCTCTGGTGGGACTTTATGTCTCTCATAATATATCTATCCCAGTTTACCCATTTCCCTGAGCTCTTAGCCCCTTCTTCTTTCTCACTCAGTTATTTCCACCTTGCTCAGTGTGAGCCATCCTTTTTGAGGTTTCTAGGAGTCACCCTCTAACTTTGAGCTTATATTTACACAAATTCAAGACCCATCCTCTTGGGTCTAAGCCAAGGATTCCAATCTCTTTATCCAAAAAAATGTTTTCACAAGTCAATAAACTCTTCCTAGATGGGTCTTATTTTCTGGTCTCCTTATTTGAGCACTTTCAGTATCAATACAATCATGTGGATAGTCCCAGGCCTCTACCAGTAAATGTTGGGTTGATTTCATTCCTTTGGGATTATACTCCCTTCCCTCCCTCAGCAAGCCCAACACTTCCTTGAATAGATTATATGTTCCTTAACCTGATTATCAGCCTGGCAGCCCGGGGAGAAAGTAAGGTCAGCTGAAGACTGCAGTATCTATTTCTTTGTGGGATAAAGACCTCTAAGCATCTTCCAGCTTGGGCGGTGGAAAATGTTACCTCATTAACAAGAGACAGCTTTATCACTCTCATTGCTTAGGAAATTTCAAGAGTTTTAGAAACTCTGTGCCAGAAATGGAAATGAAGACCAAATATATTCATCTTCATATAATAAATCACAATATCACATATACATTTTAAGAAATGAATCAATAGATGAATAGTCAAGCCCTGCTACTTGGCACTTAACTTCAAGTTACACGTGATTTTTAAAATTTTAACACCATGAGAGCAAAGTATACTAATTCAATTGATGGAGAACAATAAACAGGCACATTAATGAAGCAGCTTTTTACATTTGTCAAAATAAATTAAATTGAGGTTGTCAAACGAATAGGAGAGTTTCTATGAGTCTCCTAGATAGAGTAACAAATTCAAATTTATAAACTTAATATTATGTCAGTTGTAAAAGAAAATTAATAAACAAAAACCTCAATTAAATACAGTTGGGAGACCAGAAGTGGAGCTCTCAGGCCTTGAGATGATAGCAGAGGCTAAAAGGAAGAAGAAAGACTTAGCATTTTTTTTTTTCCTGCCAAGGACTCAGCCAATGAAAAGCCACAGACCCTTTGTTTACAATAGCTCTCCCAACTTCCTTTTCCTCTCCATTAAAGTGTCCTCCTTCCCTTGTCTTGTGGGAACTTGCATATAGCTTGCCATGGTTTCAGACCCCAAGTTGCAATTCATTGTTGGTCCCAAATAAACCTAACTGTGCTAGAGATATAAATGGCAGGCTATTTGTTTTAGGTCAACATACCAGAAATTCTGAAATTATTAACAGCAGAAGAGATTTTGTAAGGTATTATTATGAAAACGCTTTTAGAAAGAACATGTCTTGATTTTAGGAATGTAGCAATACTTATTACCATTCATTCATGTCAACCTAAATAAAGAAGTAAACTGAGGCAAGCTTGAATTACCAGAAAATGAGTTTGGGGAGGAATATCAGAGGAATTGCAATTCAGGAAACTCCAATTGTGACAAGCTGCAGGCCAGTCCATTGAAAGTTTGGGGGTGGCTGTACTTATAGGCAAAGGATGTGTGCAAAGAAGAAATTATTTAGATGGCAAAGAAAAGAGTAACAAATATATTAACTCATTTTTAAAATATTTTGATACAAAGTATTTTAAGTTCTGAAAAACTGTATTGATTTCAAGCCAATTTATTTATTTTCCTTGAGTGCACTTGAGCCTTGTTAGATGAATAGACATCTCACAAGACATCTAAAGAATTGTGATTTAAAGTTAATTTTTTTACAGAAATTTTATTCCTCCAGAAATCAAGATATTTTATGAGGTTGAATTCTCTTAAAATATATTGCAGTAGATGTATAGTACTGTGACTGTGTTGTCGAGGTCATTAAATCCTTGAATTTCTTAAGAAAAAAGGACTATTGCATAATTTAGAGGTGCCTGAGGGTAACTCATTTACACATCATGTCTGTACTTACCCAATGCTAAGACTAACTTGTCTGTTGGCTATATGCTTTCCATAAGACTACATTTCTTTTTCTAAAAAAGTTGATAGTTAAAATTATATGATAAATTATGTAAATTAGCCTTACAATAAACCAGGAAAATATGTATTACCTATTGATACAGCACACATTGAACTCTAAATATAAACATACCTATTTATATTTAAGAACAGAAAACTAATCCTAATTTGGCAAAAGTGCCACAAGTTAAGTTAGTCCTCCCGGGAAACTCCAATAACTTCCTCATTAAGTTGACCTTCAACATGCTATACAATAAATCAAAATTAGTGACATCATTTTAAGTCTTCATATCATGAGAATAAGCTTCATTCCTCAGAACATGCTACCTTAGTAATTCTTGAGTAAAATATTTATCATTTCAACAAAATTATAACAGCCACTACATGTCACGTGTCTCATTCTATAATTATAATATTTAAGGCAGAAAAAATTTTAATTGCTTCTTGTGGTTTTTGCCTGAGCCTTTAATTGAATGTGAAGAAGTACATAGTTGGTATAAGTTCTGCACCTTTGTTATATGGCTGCTCAGGCATGTAGGTTGGACCACTATTGAAAAGTTAAATTATATTGCCCTAGGGTTCTGTGAATAGTTCCATATATGTGCAGATTATCATAACATTTTCTGCATTGTATTTCATGAATATATTTTTAAAAGGCTTAGGTGAGATCAAACATTGAAATAACACAGTGCATGATTTTATTTCAATGTTTTCATATGTGAGATATTGAGAAATCACGCATTTGAAAAGACTATTCCTTCATTTCCAATATGTGTGTCACTATAAATATAAATCTTTTTGAATGCAGAAATAATTATCATTGCCTGTAAAACATAGTTTCTAGAAATGCATATATGTAATATTTTGGGGAGAATGAGTTTCAATTTTTCCAACATGTTATTGTCACTGAATTGTCTTTTATGTACTGAAGCACAATGTATCTAAAATGTCAATAAATTCAGGTCATAATATGCTCATTTCAGAAAAAAAAAGTCCCCTTTTTTTCTATCAGAAACTAATATACTGTCATCTTGGTATTTAAAATCAAAGAATGCAGGAAAGGTATGAGAATAAATATGTATTCCACTTCTTTTCCTCTGGATGAAACCACATCCAAACAAAACCAAGAGGATTGCTTTCTTTAGAAATGAATAGGACAGCAGACTAAATCCATCCATAATATCAGTGTTTATATTCAAGGACATCTTCTAATATCTTGCCTACATCTTTTATTCTGTTTATATATGATATTATTTTACTGGACTTCATGAAAAGCAGAATAACTACCTTGTTTTCTCTGCTCTCATAAAAATAACTTCAGTGTCTGATTTCCCCCCAGCCAAGTTGCTTCCAGCGGCTACCCTGCTATACATGAAAATGGTAATTTGGCCTCAACTCCTAATGAATTCTCTATCTCTCTGATTCTCTTCACTCACAAACTTCTTTCACAAGCTGTCTTACATCACAGCATTATTCTCTGAACTCCTAAGGAACTTCTCAACCTACCCTAAACTGTCTTTTGTTCTTATTACTCCAATGAAATTGTTATTGCTGAGGTAAAAAATGGTTTCTTTGTCACTAAAGCCAATAGACATTTAGTAGTCTTTAGTTACTTGAACTTTTTGTAGCAGTTAAGACTTTTGACATTGCCCTTCTGGAAACACTCTGTCTTGTTTTCTATGATACCACTTTCCTGATATCCCTGGCCATTCTAAACAGTGTACTCTGTTCATTTATCCTTCTCAACCTAGTAAATACATTTGAAGTTCTTTAAGATTTGATCTGGAACCTGTTACCTTGTTACTGTATTTTTTCTCTAGGCAATATCAACGACATTCATAGATTCAATGATTATCTATTACCCTACACCCATGTTTATAGCCTAGGCCGATCTCAGTTTCAAACCATACATAACTAAACTCTATACCAAACTTGACAATTGCATATTGCATATGAACCTGAAACGTATTATTTCTGAAACAGAATTGTGATCTTAGTTCATATAATTCTTCCAGTATTTTCTATATCAACAAACTGACATGGCCAGAAAATCAAGCACACAAGCCAGAAATCTGGAAATCATCTTAGACATTGTCTTTTTTGTCTACATCTCCCCAATATTGTTGATTAATAACATTTGCAGGTATTATTTCATTAAAGTCTTTCCAATGTCTCTACTTCACCCATACCTTTATTACAAATCTTATCCTTTTCAATTAACTCTAAGCTGGACTTCAGGAGTAGTCCACTAGCTGTTCTCTTTGTCTCTTGAAATTGGGTCTCCCTTTCACAATGTAGCTGGCATGATGTTTTCCAACTAAAAGGCTAACCAAGCCACCCATCCACACATTCATGCATGTAAAATACTTTATTGGCTTCCTATGACCCTTAAAATGTTGTACAAAACTTTAGCATGATCTTTAAGATACTTAAAGAGTTCAATCTTTCAAAATATCTTCAGTTTCATCTCTCTCTTTTCTTTTTATTTGCTGGCTTCAACTGTATAAGACTTAGTTCTGTTTAGCACATGCTCACTGCTCCCTTCAGCTACTCTGTTACTACATGTTTTCTCCTTTGCCTGGAAAGCTCTTTTTCTTTTCACCGAGTTAAAGTCTTACTCATTCATTCCACAATCAGTTCAAATTTCCTCATAAATATCTTTCTTAATCCCTCATAGTAGGAGGATCATTATGACATATGTTCTCTGATTAATCTGAACATACTTTTTATATTCTGCGTCACAGTTCCTGTGGCTGAAATTATCATAACCCCTCCACTAGGATGTAAGCTCCACAGTGACAAAGTGGGATCTGTATTTCCTGTGCCTCGAACCACAACCTGAGCATAGCAAATACTCAATATTATTGAGTATTAATATTTCTTTCACTCTGGGTAAACACATGAATGAACTTCTGATCAAAGGAATGCCTGTAGCACAGCTACAGTGTCAAGAAAACAAAACCTCAGGTTGACTTGCAGCTGGGGTTGTCACAAGCACTGTAGAAATTATCAAATTGTTGAGATAATTTCAAGTACACCCAGGGCAATGATAATAAAGTCCTTGGCATCTGGTTTATTAAAGATCAGCCTGGTCCTTCTAATCCAGTGGGGAAACCGTTAGAGAAAAATATCTTCCAAGTGGCAACTACGGACAAATTGCAAAGCTCTAAGGATTGCTCTATGAAATGTTGCACTTATGCTAAACAGATGATGGTGCATAAGGAGGTGTACCCAGTTATTCCAGAGACCAGGGCACAATTACTTTTCAAAAAACAATTGCCTGGCCTGGAATACCAGACAGAGAATACTTAAAGCTTTGTCATCAACCCATAGCTCTACAGAATTGTGAAAATGTGTAGGTTAAGCAAATAATTAGGAATAGGAGGTCAGGAGAGTACTCCTATTCTGTGGTAACAATTTTTCATTAAACGTATAAAAAATACCAATTATGCTATATTCTGTATATGGAAGTATGGAAAATTCTAACATCTAAAGAATAGTGTTACTTCCCTTAAAGGACTTATAAATTGTAGCATTCCTGAACTCAGACCTACCAATTTGCTCTCCACTAGTCCTAGATGTATAAACTTAACAAAATATTTGTGTGTGTATTTATATATTAAAATATATTGACAAGATATATACTTAAATTATATATTATTTGTATGTATCATAATATATTTATATAATATATATTTACATATACATATATATTTATATATCATTATATAATTTAAATATATATGATTTATAACTATATAATTATATATATACACAAATATACTTATTTTCTCAAATGCACTTATACCCATATTTAACCAAATCCAACCAAAAAGATCATGCTATCAAGGCTGAAGAAACAGAAGGCATCTACTTAATAAAGTATAAGTCTCTGAAAATTGATGCACACATATATACATCTAGTCAGTTAATCTTATTTAATTCTCACAATAGCCCTAGGAGTGAAGAATCTGAAGTACAGAGAGGTCATGTAACTTCTCCAGTTACCAAGAAACCCTGAACTACTTTATTCTAATTGCAATGCCTTTTTCACCCACCATACTAATACAGTGTTTCTGTGTCTCTGACACATATTAAATATTTTATAGTAACCCATATATATTAGTATCAATGAGAGGAATACTGTGCAATATTATTTCAATGAATTTTAAAATGTTTTCAGATTATAAATTGGCTGTTAAACTAGTAAGAGAGACAGAGAGAGAGTGTATGTATACATGCATATGTGAAAATAATTGGAAATAGGAGAGAAAAATTGAGAACATTAACACCATTCTCCTTCATTTTACAGAATGGAAAAATTAAATAGTTGCCCCAAATTATGTTCTGTCTTTCTCTGTGTATCTAGTTCAGCCTACTACTATTATTGTAGGCATGATAAAATTGTATTGGTGAGTCTCCAGGTAAAGGTCCTGAAAGTTAATTCTCTACAATAAATGTCAAATCTAAAAAAGCCAATGACATTCTGTAGAAGGAGCAGAAAAGTTGAAAGAGTTTAACACTAATTAATTCCTCTTTCTCTGGTTAACCAATTAACAAATATCAAAGGAAAATTATCAGATCAGGAAAGAGAAGTGTATTTACTAGAACCCTTGGTATCTAGTTACAAAAACACGTTGAGGACTATCTTGTAAAACCCAAGAATGGAGATCCTGTGGAATTTTAAAATGAAGTGTAAGCAGGACCTTAAAACTCTTTTCTTTTTCTCTTGCATGACCACTCCCTACTAAAAATAAACAAACAAGTAGTGGAGTACATGCAAATTGTGACTCAGTTTCCTTGCTACAGATCTTGTTGCTTCTTTCTCTCTTTCTCTTTCTCCTTTGTCCCCAAATTCCCCTCCCACCAAGAGGGTTCTAACCCTATTGATTATATTGTTATTTATTTATTTACTTACTTACTTATTTATTTTCAAGTATGCAATCCTTTTCCTTGAAACTGTTTAGGAAGATCTATTGTTTTGTGAGGAATAGATAACAAAAATGACCCAAAAAAAGGGGACTTAGGAAACATCGAAGAAATGTAAGAAATATATATTACAAAGAAGTTAGTGGGACAATCTGATGAAGGTATGTCCTTTTGTAATAGAAAATAGATCAGACACAAGTTAAGCAGTTCACAAGATTTTTCCACATAGTGAGAGAGAGAGAAACAAATTAGACACACTATTATGAGGTGACTAGCAAACTGCAGAGAAGCAGACCCACCCACAGCTACAGAGCTATAGAATATGCTCTGGTCCACATAGTGATAGAAATTTATATATATCGGTGGATGGATATTTGTGACAGATGTGTCAAGCTGTGGCTTGACTCTAGATTACAAAAATACCCTATATTCTTGCTTGTTATTGCGCTGTTGTACTTTCTTGTTTGTGGGTTTATTTTTATATTTTCATAACAGAGTGATCTCGAAAATCTGAATAAATTATGGGAAATGGGGGATGTTTCCATTTTGAAGCTAGAATACACAGCAGAATAAGAGTAGCCATTAGCAGCAGGCAAAGTGGAGGGTATGATCATCCTATTTGGAAAAATGGGGAAGTAATGACCCGACTAGGTTTGTAAAGTAAACTATAACCTTGAAAGGGAATGCTTAAGAGATAGTAGTAACTAAATGTTTTATCCTACTCATGGTGTTCCTGTATACAGGATGCCACCTCACACCATGTCCCCAATGCACGTAGCCAAACATATCCTGAAACTGAAATGAGTCTATTTAGTTGAAGCTCTAATTTATATTTTTAAGCTTCCAGGGATTAGAATTGAAGATATTTATATCCTGTAATTTCCCCCAAGACACTAAAGAATAGAAAAATAAGCAATCACGCTAGGGTCAGCAAATATGTCTATTCATTCTATCACATGTGCTAACATCACATTGGTCCCCAAACCAGGAGTACCAACATATGTAAAGTTACAATCTAAAAATTTGACCAAGGAGAGAGTAAAAATCAGTGTTACCCAAAAGGTAGTTGAAAAAATAAACAGAGTAAGATACATTCTAGAAAGTTTAATACATTAAAAGAAAGAAAAAAACATAGAATAGCAAAATGTCCTATGCCCAAAGACCCAATATGCCAAATTTACCATTAACATTTCCACATTCTCTTCAAGCATCTAGAGAAATCATATCTTCTACCAGATAATATACTTTCTATTTATACTCACACAGTCTTATTATTGATTATGAAAAAATATTGGTTCACCTTTTTAGAGGAAGAAGAGTGTCCTTCACTTCTTTCTTATTCCCTAGAACACCAGGTACCTAACCTGTGTTTAATAAATCCTTTCTCATTGATAGGTGTAGATGACTCTATCAACATGAACCTATAGATTATAAGGCAGACTACACAGACATTTGAGAATACTATCAGGAGAGGTTGAAAATCAGTAGGAAAACTAACACTTCCATTAGGAAATAAACAAATAAAAATCACTGCTAAGCCCTTTCAGAATTAAGGTCCAGAGCTCTAGCATCCTAGGAAATTATTTTTTGGTTTGTTTATCAAAGATATTATGCTATTGAGGATGCTGTCAAGATGTGGTTTGCTTAGTTTTTCTTTTGTTTTGTTTCTCCTTTAAAGCCAGTGGATAAGACATGTACTCTATCTCTGGGTAACTGAAAAGAAAAAAAAAAAAAAGTGGAGGGGAGAAGTTTCCTAACATCTCTGTTGTAATAAAGGAGAAACTTTGAAATGACTTTGGCTTCAGTTAAGACCTGTGGCTCTTGAATTTTCTATGCACAGCTGGAAGTAAGAAAGAAGACCAAGGGCAAAGATTCTATCTGCTAACTGAATTGACCTTGGCATCTTCTCCCATTTGTGCTGGCTTATGCTCTCTTTAAACATTCAAAAATATTTTAAGGTCTAATGGCTGGGAGACTTATGTTAACTGTTTCCATACAATCCTCCAGGTCTCCTTTCATGTCAACAAGTACCCAGTGTCGTAGCTCCCCTGCACTATTTTCATTTGCTGTATTTGTCAATCCATAGAACTTGATCCCTACTAAGACATGCCACATTCTTCCCAGTGATTATAGTATAACCCCTAACACAACCCACAGTCTACCTATTGACGTTGAAGAATCTGAAAAAATGGAGGCCCCTTCACCTGATTCCTGAGAAAGAAACCTTCTACTCAGCTAATTAAAACCCCAGATGTTGGCTAGTTTTATTACTCTCCTCCAACCACAGGGAGTGCTTATATAGTTGGATCTCTTGGCAGCCATAAACACTGATCCACATCCCAGATCAGACAGAAGGTGCCTTCTCTCCTGTGCTCCATGTTGCTGAGGATTGCAATTATCATATCTAAACCATCACTTTTTCTCCCAAGATACTGCCATCAGTCATATTTTTTCCCAATGAAATGTCTTTGAAGTAGCCATATTTATCATTTGTATTGTGTTTTTATTCAGTTGCCTAAATATTTAACACCAAAGAATTAAAAAGCAATTATTTCCTCATATATAGTCTATAATAATCTTTTTCAAAGATGCGCAGATTTTTCAGTCTAAACCTATTCTTATCCCTAATCCTAATCCTGACTTTACCATGAGGATAGTAGAGTGACTGACAGTCTCCTTTACTTGGATAAGTAAAAGGCTGTATTGTAATTCAGCTAATGTTAAAAGCCTTCTCTATGTTATAAGTTGCAGATACAGGATATATAGGACATAAAAACCTTTTCTCCTCATAGAACATAGTAATTTATAACGGTCAGTGATGTTATGAAAAAGACTTTAAAACCCTACATTTTAATTTCTAATCATCTTTTAAACAATGCTTCCTATATCCTAAGTAGTACCAGAACGCTATTACAATTTTGATATTGGCTTACTTTGTATTAATTATCATAAAAAGTTTACAAGCACATGAAAAATAAATGCAATTTTCTAATTCAAAACATAAGCAGAGTTTTATAGTTGAAGAATGCTTAAATCCAAATAAAATTAATTTTCATTTATTAGTTTAGTTTAGAAATTTTCAACAGGTATAGTCAACTATAATGGAAACACTAATGCATAAAATATTTGCTCTACTTATGCGCACAACTTTGTCATAACAATTGCAAACAGGAGAAGGATCTTCAAAGTGGTGGATTCATGAATAATTAAACAGCTAAAGGTAGGGAGAGTTATAGATCTCATGTGCAAATTGGATATACAACTCCTGGATAATAGCCGACTGTATTTAAGATGGAGTTTTGATATATGCAAAATTTATTTAATAATTATATTAGGAAGTGTAACTTCCAAATTATAGATCTATCAGTTCAAGGTCATGGTCTATTTAATTCCAACAACCCTTGTTTTAAATGCTATTTCAATAAATAAAAGTGTGTAACACTGGAAAATTGTACTGCCAAAAGTATGATTAAATATAAACCTGTAAAATAATGTAATTGAAAATTATAACCATTTCTTTCACTTAACTAAGATGATTCAACAGAGCTTGAATGACTTATCCATGGTCAGAGATGAAGGTTAGAATTATGAATTCACAAGATGTAGCACCAATATTCTCCTTTGCCTCATCTCATTCAGCTGACAGAAGGCTGAATGTGAATTCAAACTCACATTAAGACTCACTCTAGTAATAGTCTGGTAGGTTGAGTGTCTAGGTCACTCCCCACAGAAAAGTTTACTGAAAGTTGAAGTTAAATTTGGTTAAAAGCCAAAGAAATGTATGTCCTTTGGGGTTTCTTGTTATGTTATTATTCAAAATCAACTACATCTTGCTTCCTTCCTTGTGGCATTTTCCTCAACTCAAAGTATTAGAATTTCAGTGAGTTAAGTATAGTTCTAACATTGTTATCATAGTAGCTTGCTCCTGTGTGGGTGCTTGCCTCTGTGTGTGAGTGTGTGTGTGTGTGTGTGTGTGTGTGTGTGTGTGTGTGTGTGTGTGTGGTGAGAAAAGTAAGCAGAATGCTCCATTTCTCTGAATTCCTGGGGGATACTTCCACCTAAACTTTTGCTGTCTTGCACAAGTTCTATAATTCCCCCCGAATGCTTACATCCTTACGGTAGGTTCTCTCTTGACTTACATATGCCCCCTTGACCTTCTCTTTTTAGTTTCCAGATTCTTTGGAGTGTCAACACTTTATTTACCTCTGAGTTTCAGATTCATTCACAGTCCTCCTGTGCCCTAACATATTGAAAGACCTTTTCACTCTTTACTAACTGCCCTCCTCTTTACTTATCATGAAGCATCTCAGGCTGCCTTAGAGGTGCATAGTATTGTCTTACTTACATGCTAAGTTGTAAATTTAAGGTCACTATGCTTAAGGCATGAATTAACACATTAAGTGAAATTGCCTAAAGCATGTGTCATAACTTACAGGTGTTTGTTTTGAAATCAATGAGATTGTAGTTGACTTTACAAAATAAGGAGAGAAGTCATATATTTATTAGGAAAGTAAAATTAATTTGGGGATTTTGAAATCTGATTGCAGGCCAGTTGTAATGAGTTTTTTCCTTTGCCCATTTTCTATTTTATCTAGAGTCATGTGTTAATAGTTAGCACCAATGTACTTTCTTGGCACCAAATTTTTCCTTTACCTTCTAGGTCCTATCTCTCAATTTAAAAAACACACTGACTGTAACCTTTATCTTGGTCCATTTCCCAGACTCATGTATCCTTTCAACATTGCTGCAGTTAATTACTTATGTTTTTTATTTGATGGTTATGTTTGCCAACCTCATTACTTATTGCTAATTCTGAAATGCTATGATATAAAACACACATCACTTTTCTCAAGGTCACTGCTAGTATTGGATTCTTCTGGTCAAGTATTCTAACTGGTAATAATGGTAACTTCATAAATGAACAATGCTTCATACTATTGATATTTAATTTGAATAAGTTTTGTCATTCAAGTTATTTTGCCACTTTTGAGTATATCATTTTTTATATAACAATTTTGTTAAGAATTTTCAACTCTTTTGAAATGTACCAAATCAAGAATAAAATAAAATAATGCTTGCCCTAAGAATCATAATTGTGATTTTTCTAATACTTTTGCTACTTACATTAGTATTTAGCATATATGTTCTTCTTTTTTTCTTAAAGAAAGTAATAATTCAACTTCTTTATCTTGATTACAATATCATGTTTTATAACTCTTGTTTTTCTTCAACTTTCCATTTTAGGCTCTAAAGATCCAATGGTCTGATTATGGAGCTTTCCCTTGGGACAAGCTGATTAAGTTTTGTTTTAAGTTTATATACACACTCTCAAATAATGTTAACTACTTACATGTAAAATGCTATTCTGGCTGATCCATAAGCAAGATTAAATATCCTGGGGACAGGAAGAGTCCTTACGCCTACCCCATCCCCATCCACACTTATGCCTCCATTTACAAGATAGATGTGTATGTATATATGTACTATATATGTATCTAAAGATGAAAAGATGGTTCATAAGCTCATGGGAAAAAAACAATGAGACTGATAAGAACAATCAAAGAAAAAGCATGACATCTACTTCCTGCTAGACTCAGTGTTGTACTTTTGAGTACCGATGGCAAAGAACTGTTTTTATGAGAGTTTTTGTCAGATTGAAAGTAGGAGCAATACTGCTTTAAGCCTCAGGTAACTGCTATGAACTGAATGTTTGTTTCTTCTCAAAATTCACATGTTGACACTCCAATACACCATGTAATTATACTCAAAGTTAGGACTTATATGGAGGTAATTACGGTTAATGAGACCATAAGGGCGGGGCCCTAAGATTAGTGTTCTTATAAGAAGAGACACCGGAAAGCTTGCTCTCTCTTTCCACCACGTGAGGATCCAGAAAGAAGGTGGCCAGTCTTCTGTAAACCAAGAAGCGCTCTCTCACCAGGAATCTCATCAGCTGACACTTTGATCTGAGACTTCCCAGCCCCAGAACTGTGAGAAATAAATTTCTGTTACTTAAGCCACCCAGTGCATGGTATTTTTGTACAGCAGCCTGAGCACAGAGGACTGAAAGTGTGCAGTGACATGTGACACAGGGTTGTACCACGTTGGGGCCACAGAATTGCGCAACTCAGGCAGAGAAGCAAAGTTCTTTTCAGCTAGGACTCTGCCAGCAAAGGGATGGCAAGACCCACCCTCCCCATTATCTTGTAGGCAGCGAAACCTGAGGAGCACATCAGGGCAGGAGAAGGAGTTAATAACTAGTTCCTGAGTACCACTGACCACCTCCCTCTACAAAGGCTGCTAAGAGAAGGTGAGGAGAGACACCCTGAAACCATGGAGATATGAACTGAGAAGTCTCCAAATTGTGGGGATAAACTCACTGTATGATCAGGCCACTCAAGATGGCTACTCTCTTGCTCTCTGTACACCCCCTTCCAACCAGTGCTTGCTTCACCTATATCTTACTCACATGACTGACCTTCGCACATACCTGCCCCAGGCCCCAGCTAGGACTTATCAAAGGAGCAGTGATCAAAGGAGCAGTGAGGGAAATACGCCTCTGCTGGTTCCCTTGGTAACTGATGAGCCAACTTGATGTCAATTGCCTCTATAACTGGCAATCTCCCCTTCCCCCCAGGAGAGAAGACTGCTGCCATGTCTTGCCCACTGTCCATGGCACCTGGTGGGGTGTCACTCCAGGACCTTGCTTCAGACCTGTAAGACCCCACATTCATTAAACCATTGATGTCTTTATTGCTGAATCCAGGTTCTTTTTTGTTCTTAAAGCTAGGCCTGCAGGGTGCAGCCTGACATTCACTTATGCTCACATTACTTTTAATAACGTCTGAATTAAGTTTAAGTCTGCAAGGTTTTTAATTTCTCCCTTAAAAAATGTATAGTTGATTGACATTTATAGCATTTTCAAAGTTATTATGTAAAAAGCTCATCTACCCATGCAAATTTTTAACCATTTGGACCTTAAAATTGCAGAGAGTCAAATCAATCTACTTGTAAACTAAGTTCTACTCTACCTCTAAGACTCAACAGCTAACACTCTGTGAGAAAATGCAATAAAGTTTTAAAAGAAATGCATTTTAAATTGAGCATTGACCATTTTAAGATAACTTATTTTAAAGAATGCTTAATATATGCATATATGGGGCATTCTAAGTATCATATATATACATACATACATATATATTTTACATATAATATATGTAATTCTCAGGTAATTCTGTCTTCTAAAGAATACAGATTTTGTTTCCTTTTTTGCTTGTCTTCTTTTCATCTTACCTTTCCTTTTTCTTCATATAACCTTTTAAAACTACTTCTTAGGTATATTTCCATATTTTCTTCCCAAGCCTGTATAATTTTACAAAAATATATGATGTGCATATATATACCATATATACATACCCTGTATATATCTATATAACTATTATATGAATATAGAATATTTTATATTAAAAAACCTTGACAGTCTCACCTTTAAAATAGGAACATACTTGTACAAATTCCATTGTAACTATCTTTTTCTACTTAACAATATCTTATGGATATGTCTTTTCATTAAATGAAGGTTTCAAAATGAATATTTTTAATGGCTACATGATATGCCAGTTTGCAACTATATCAAAACTTTTTCAATTACTCACATGCTTTGGACTTGCCAATGTCTGCAGTTTCTTGCTAGTAAAAATAATTCTGCAGTAAATATCCTTGCATCTATATTTTCTCCTATTGTTGCTTACTTTTCTAAGAGTGGTAGATTCCCTGGAAATGGGTTTGATTTGTTGACGAATATTTGTAACTTTAACTTAATTTATGAAATCTAACTTAATTTATGGATAATAAGAAACTGTTTTCCAGAAACTAACAATCGTCATTAGCACCTGGGTATGGGAGAGTATTGTTTTTCCTAAGCCTTGGCAAAAATATGGTATATTGGGTCTTCTTTTGTTTTTCAGGAAAAGGTAGGACATGATTTATAGTCAAGTTAGTCATGGTTTCATACATATTTATTTTGCTTTGATTTAATTTTCTGCAAAAATTTCTTCATAAGCATTGAGCATTTTTTCTATTAGATTGTTGTGCTTCTCTTAGCAATTTATAAGAGCCCATGGTTCATTGAAATTCGTAATTTCCTCTGACAATGTCTATGTAGATTTTGTTAAAATTAAACATATACATACATATTACATTTTATAATATTATACTGGTAAGAAAAACCTGAAACATTTTAATACAATTAAATTAAAATGATTAGCACATTTTCTGATAGCTACAATCAATCTAATTAGATCTTAGTGTGGGTAAGTAAAATTTAAGAAAATCATGCAATGTGTTTACTTTTGTCCATATAATAAATGTACCAAATCACCAGATAAACTGTGCCACCACTGACCATTAATACATGACTGTTGTTAAAATACAACAACAAACAGAATATTCCATTTTCGGCAGTATGTCAAATTAATGTTTCTGAAATTCTCTATTGTCAAACCTCTAAAAATGTTGGATAAAGACTTTAAAGAAAACATTTAAAATTCTTTGCTGAGCTGGCGGAAAAGGATGGAAATTCTCAAAGGCAGACAGAATACAGTAAGAAAGCCTGAGTCCAGAGAGATAAGCACTCAAGCAGGCAGCTGTCAATTCCTTGTTAACTAAGTATGAAAACTTAACGGACCACTTCTGGAGAATAGAACAAAGGCTGAGTGTCACAAAAAGTTGGGAACTTATATCAGAGACCTGAGTAAAACCCAAAACTCCAAATTTGACATGAACAGTTTGAAATAGAAAAAAGAAAAAAAAAAAAAAAACCAACATCTGTTCTGTTCAAGGGGGAAGAAATCTTGCTTAACTAGGTCTCAGCTCTGGATGGTAGGGGAAAAATCCTCGGTGAGAATTCCCACCCAAAAGACATAGCCGTATAGAAAAGTAAAAGAACGCATTTGAAGTCAGGATATTTAATTTTAACTCATATGAGTATTTAGTGTGATCTTAAACTTGGTTTAAAATATCCACATGCCTCAGGTTACTCATCTCTCACACAAGAAAAACACCATTTCTCTCACTGAATAATTTCATGTTACAAACAATTGCCTTAAATCTGTAACAAACTACTGGAATGTAAAATTATATGCTTATTCATACATACACTTTTATTTCCAGCCACCAAGCATTTCTATTTGTAACCCTTGGTAGTTATGCCTGTAGTTTTTGTACCTTTTATTTTTTTGTCATTTCCGACTTAGAGGAAATTTGCAAAACTAGCCCAAAGAATACAGGTATAGCCTTAACTGGGATTCACCACTTGTTAACAGTTTTGATCATTTAGTTTATATTTCACCATAATTAGATTTGTGTTCACAATTTTGGAAGAAATACCACAGGAGTGATGTTGTCTTTCTCTGCGCTTCACATCAGGAGGTGTATGACTTCGACTTGTTCCATTATTGCTAGTGTTATATTAATCACTTCAACAAAGTAGTGTCTGCTAGGTTTCTCCACACGAATATGTGTTTCCTCTTTGTAATGAATAAATAATTTGTGGGGAAATACTATGAAACCACAAAAAATCCTGTTCCTCATCATATTTTTACCCATTAATATTAGCATCTGTTACTTATTATTGCCAGCATCAATTAGTACTGTGATTAAAATAAAATATGATTTTCTAACTCCATCATTCAACTTAAATTTATTGTCGTGTTTCTGTAATATAAAACTTTCCCCATCCCCATTTATTCATGTATTCATTTATTTGCTTATGTCAGTGTAGACTGATAGATTATATTATTCAGTGCGGGGTTAAAACCTGTTACTATCATTATTTAATTGCTCAAGTTAATCCACATTTGGCTAGTGAGAGCCCATACAAGCTGATCACTCTGTCCTTTGACATGTTTTCAGCACTTTTTGAGCACTTTTTACTCTCTGGCCTAATTTCTGGCATATGATATTTCAGGCTTATCTTATTTTTTTTTCTGCTCTAGTCCAGAAATAAGTCCATTTCTCCAAGAAGCCTTCATTATTTTAAGTGAATATTAGGTGTATTCAGTGACATTGGTATGTCATTGGTTTTAGACCCTTTTAGTGAACTGAGCTTGGAAATTATTCTCATACACACACTTACACATACACATGAACACACATACATATGGGTATTAGATAGACACAGATAAATATTATATAGGTACAGATAAATGTACTATGAGTTCATAAGATCATCTTAATACCTCCCATTCCAATCCAATAGCACAGGATTCATTCTAGTCTTCCTTCTTTATAATACTTTTCCTCAACAGGAAGAATGTGGCTTCCATTATTCTCAATATATTTTACTTATGTAGTTAATTATAGACTATGCAGAAAATAGTATGAGAATTGCTAACCCTTATGACTACAAATAAAACTAAATTCTTCATAATTTATTTAGAATAGTTCTGTTTTGTCCCCATCAATGTAGTGATGATTCATTGGAAACAAAGTTATGTATTACTGTTTGGAAAATATTTTACTTTTTAAACCCATATTTGTTGGCTTTATTTTATTTCTTGAATAGTAAATTGTTTAGAGTGCTTATATGTTAGAGCCATTAGCTTTTTATCGGTAGTATATATGGCAAATATTTTCTGCCAGTAATTTTTTCTTTCTTTTTTTCTTTTTTGACTTTGCTTCAGGTATTTTTGCCATGCAAAATTTCTTATTATCATCATTAATATTATTATTAGATAGTTATAAATATCAATCCTTACTTTTATTGCACCTGGATTTTGAGTCATAGTCAGAATACTTTGCCAATATACAAATTATAGAGCAATTTGTCCATTTTTCTTTTAGTACTTATATGGTATTATTCTTTGCATTTAGATTCCTGATTATTTTGAGGTTTATTCTTAGCTTTGATGCTTAATGTGAGTCTAAACTTATTGTTTCCTAAGTGGCTATTCAGTTGTCCCAGACTCATTTCTTAAAATATTCATTTTTTGCTCTTGTTGAATGCCACTTTTATTATATAACAAATTTCCAAATATGTATGACTATTTCTGAATTTTCTATTCTATTTTACAAGTTTATATGTTCATATCTGTGCCTAGCATACTGTTTGCATAGCACAGGCTTCATAAAATATTCTGGTTATCTTGTAAGGTAAATCTCTCTTAGTAACCTCTATTTTTCAATATTTTCCTAGCTGTTCTTGAATGTTTCATAGCTATTCTTGAATTTGTCCATAGTACAAAGTCCATAACAAGACTTTTCAGTGCAGTGGAACTGACAAGACCCAAGAACCTTTAGAAAGGAGACTTGTTTTTAAATTTTAGATTTAAGAAAAACAGTTCTCCCATCAGCAGTCCAGGAATCTGCATGGTAGACTAGCCTGACCCCTATCTTGATGTTGGGCAGGGAAGGGGAAACAGGATTGCTGAGCAATGGTGTGTGATTATGATGCAGCAGAAAAGAATTTCCTCTGCTTACATACATGTACATATGTTCACATACATATATCTAGTACCATTCTCTCAGTCTGCTAAGCTACAAACAAAGAATTAAGTGAGAATAAGTGATAGCTAGACACAAAGTGGCTAATGAGACCCGTTACAGAGTGTAGTGTGTGTCACAAGTCATTCATTTAAGACCTATTTTCATTCAGGGCATGGAAAAATCAGAAACTTCTCTCATCCTTTAAGTTAAAACACTCCAAGCAACAGAATTACCTGTAAAAAAAAGTCTTAGCTCAAAACATTGGCTTTAGGCTTCTGCTAAGTTAGGCTGTGGGGGGAACATAGGTCAGGTCTTTTGTTACGCCCCAAGCTCTAGTCTGTCAGCAAATCTCTGGCAGAAGAAAATTCCTAATTGAGATGCAAAAAAAAAAAAAAAAAAAATGTGATGAGGAACTTAGTAATTGGAGAACTTCTGAGAGTGAGCAAAATTCCTTTTTAAGCCTCTGATATGAGGATGGTGGGGTGTTTTTCTTCTTGTAATAAACTCTGCTTTAGAACTTGACACTGTCATCTAGGAAAAAGTCTTTAGGATTTTTATCATGTCTGCAAAGTTCAGTAGGTCTGGCATATAAAAAGAAGGTTTCTGGTAGAAGCCCAGGCACCAGTATGGAGATGTCTTCTATGATGCTGCTAATTATAGAGCTGTAAACATAAGATCCAAAACATAAGAGAGGAAATGTTTGAACCCCTCAGCTGCTATTTCTTTAGCAAGCTGGCTGTGCAGTTGGCCCAGCTCCTCCTACGGTTCTTAGGATTGGCTTAGCACTGGTACCTTAGCTTCTTCAGTACCAAGAACTTCTTAGCTGTGTAAGCTGGGCACCAAGACATTGCTCTGCATGACAAATAAGAGGCTGCACTTCTAGGTGTGCTTTATGTCACTCCTGATTCAGGCAGAATTCCTTCATCTACAGAATTATATGCAATATCAGACAGTGTATGTCCTGGGAGATAAGGAGGGAACAGCACTCAGATTCAGCTCACAGATGTTGGGCAGGGTATGGAAAGACACATGCACATATGACTATAGAACAGGTGGATCCTAACTCTTGTTTTGCTTGTTTGGCTGTATGGGAACGGTCACAAGTGCTTTAGTCCACAAGATCTATGGACTTATGTCCATACTTGCACCTGAAGCACCAGAAAGCCACAGAATGGATCCTGGAAGTGGGAAGCTTGGCTCCATCTGAGATCTTCAAGGGGATGCCATTTGTCCGTCCTTCATTGACTGTGATTGCCTATAATATCTTATATGATGTTGTCAAATCAGATTTGTCACATCCCTCCCTAATCACTATGTAAGTACAGGGATATTAAAAAACTTTTGGTCTTAAGGACTCACAACTATTCTTTTAAAAATAGACAGAGAAAGTATCTTATTAAATGACCCTATCCACCCTATCCACCTGATCCACTTTTCCACTGCATTGTTTTTTTCCTTTAAAATGGAGTAAATATAAAATTTATTATTTAGCAATGTTCTCTTGCCTTTGGTTTATATTTTGTCTTTATTCTTTAAGAAGCAGATGCAAATCCAAATAAGCCATACAGAATTGCTCCATCACACCCAGCTATTGGACACATTAATAACCTATTAATTATTCAGTTAGTTACAGATTCATTCCACTTAGGTATTAAGAATGTCAATGTCTGTCATAAAATCGTTCAGACATTTATTTGTACCTGGTAGCTATTATATCTTTACAATGGTATGAATATTTCTTCTCTGCTGTAGAAAAATCATCAGGGATATTGAACTAGCAAGTATTTTAAAGAGCAGTTCCAACCTGTAAACTCAGATGGAATAGGGTAAAATATTTTAGTTAAATTTGCAAATGCTTCTAAATAATGCCATCATTGTCATTTCTCTCTTTTTCCTCTTCTTTCAAAGCAATTGTTATTTTCATATCATCCATGTTAGGTTTTTTAAATGTAAATGGTGTAGTAAACTGTCAGCTTTTATTATATCACTATGAAAGACTAGTAAGCATATATTCACAAACATGAAGAATCAACCAAATCAAAAATAAATGTACCAGAGGGCAGAGAACAGAAGCAAGAAGAACTACAATCCTGCAGCCTGCGGAACAAAAACCACATTCACAGAAAGATAGACAAGATGAAAAGGCAAAGGACTATGTACCAGATGAAGGAACAAGATAAAACCCCAGAAAAACAACTAAATGAAGTGGAGATAGGCAACCTTCCAGAAAAGGAATTCAGAATAATGATAGTAAAGATGATCCTGGACCTTGGAAAAGAATGGAGGCAAAGATCAAGAAGATGCAAGATATGTTTAACAAGGACCTAGAAGAACTAAAGAACAAAAAACCAGAGATGAACAATACAATAACTGAAATGAAAACTACACTAGAAGGAATCAATAGCAGAATAACTGAGGCAGAAGAACGGATAAGTGACCTGGAAGACAGAATGGTAGAATTCACTGCCGCAGAAAAGAATAAAGAAAAAAGAATGAAAAGAAATGAAGACAGCCTAAGAGACCTCTGGGACAACATTAAACACAACAACATTTGCATTATAGGGGTCCAGAAGGAGAAGAGAGAGAGAAAGTATCTCATAAAATATTTGAAGAGATTATAGTCAAAAAATTACCTTACATGGGAAAGGAAATAGCCACCCAAGTGCAGGAAGCACAGCAAGTCCCATATAAGATAAAACCAAGGAGAAACACGCCAAGACACATAGTAAGCAAACTGGCAAAACTTAAATACAAAGAAAAATTCTTGAAAGCAGCAAGGGAAAAATGACAAACAACATACAAGGGAACTCCCATAAGGTTAACAGCTCATTTCTCAGCAGAAACTCTACAAGCCAGAAGGAAGTGGCATGATATACTTAAAATGATTAAAAGGAAGAACCTACAACCAAGATTACTCTACCTGGCAAGGATCTCATTCAGATTCGATGGAGAAAGCAAAAGCTTTACAGACAAGTAAAAGCTAAGAGAATTCAGTACCAACAAACCAGCCCTACCACAAATGCTATAGGGACTTCTCTAAGTGGGAAACACAAGAGAAGAAAAGGACCTATAAAAACAAACCAAAACTATGTTGAATAATAGTGCGGAGAGTGGACATCCTTGCCTTGTTCATGCTCTTAAGAAAATGCTTTCAGTTTTTCACCATTGAGAATGATGTTTGCTGTGGGTTTGTCATATATGGCCTTTATTATGTTGAGGTAGGTTCCCTTTATGTCCACTTTCTGGAAAGTTTTTATCATAAATCCGTGTTGAATTTTGTCAAAAGCTTTTTCTGCATCTATTGAGATGATCATATGGTTTTTATTCTTCAAATTGTTAATATGTTGTATCACATTGATTGATTTGCTTATATTGAAGAATCCTTGCATCCCTGGGATAAATCCCACTTGATTATGGTATATGATTCTTTTAATGTGTTGTTGGTTTCTGTTTGCTAGTGTTTTGTTGAGGAGTTTTGCATCTATATTCATCAGTGATATTGGCCTGCAAAAACAAACCCAAAACAATTAAGAAAATGGTCATAGGGACAAACATATCAATAATGACCTTAAATGTGAATGGATTAAATGCTCCAACCAAAAGACACAGACTGGCTGGATGGATACAAAAACAAGACCCATATATATGCTGTCTACAAGAGACCCACTTCAGACCTAGGGACACATACAGATTGAAAGTGAGGGGATGGAAAAAGATATTCCATGCAAATGGAAATCAAAAGAAAGCTGGAGTAGCAATACTCATATTAGATAAAATAGACTTTAAAATAAAGAATGTACTAAAGATAAGGAAGGACACTACATAATGATCAAGGGCTCAATCCATGAAGAAGATATAACAACTATAAATATATATGCACCCAACATAGGAGCACCTCAATACATAAGGCAACTGCTAACAGCTATAAAAGAGGAAATCGACAGTAACACAATAATAGTGGGGGAAATTAACACCTCACTTACACCAATGGACAGATCATCCAAAATGAAAATAAATCAGGAAACAGAAGCATTAAATGACACAATAGACCATATAGATTTAATTGATATTTATAGGACATTCCATCCAAAAAAAAACAGATTACACTTTCTTCTCAAGTGCACACGGAACATTCTCCAGGATAGATCACATCTTGGGTCACAAATCAAGCCTCAGTAAATTTAAGAAAATTGAAATAATATCAAGCATCTTTTCTGACCACAACGCTATGAGATTAGAAATGATTTACAGGGAAAAAAACGTAAAAAAACACAAACAGATGGAGGCTAAACAATATGTCACTAAATAACCAAGAGATCACTGAAGAAATCAAGAGGAAACCAAAAAATACCTAGAGACAAATGACAATCCAAAACCTATGGGATGCAGCAAAAGCAGTTCTAAGAGGGAAGTTTATAGCTATACAAGTGTACCTCAAGCAACAAGAAATATCTCAAATAAACAATCTAACCTTACACCTAAAGGAACTAGAGAAAGAAGAACAAGAGCCCAGAGATAAACACATGCACCTATGGGCAAGTAATCTATGACAAAGGAGGCAATGATATACAATGGAGAAAAGATAATCTCTTCAATAAGTAGTGCTGGGAAAACTGTACAGCTACATGTAGAAGAAGGAAATTAGAACACTCCCTAACACAATACACAAATATAAACTCAAAAAAATAATAAAATAAAATAAAATAAATGTACCAGGCAAGACTTATTTAGTTGTCATGTAAATTAAGCACTTTCTGAGGCAGAAAAAAAAGCAGTACTAAAATCAGCCCATTTTGGACCAAATAACTGTTTTATTGTACTTGAAGATGGTTATCACATTTCATCATGTGATATATGGATTTAGTGGATAAGCATCTTGAAAACAAGTCTGATATCTTCTTTTTAAAAAGTGTTTGATTTGTGTTTTGGTTTCCACTTTCTTCCACATGGTGCAGCAAATAAAATAGGCAACAAATAAAAGTTTCTTAACTGATTGAGTCAAATTCTACTGCAGTAAATAATTTTTTATCTACATAGATTTGAAGATAAAATTTCCTTTCATCCTGGATAACTTTAAGGTAATACGTAATAATGTAAGATTATAGAATAGTTATGTGTCTCAAACTGTGTCCTAGGAACATCAGCATCCCCCCAAAATGTTAATGGGTATTATGTGACCACAAAAGTATTAAAGACATTTAAATATTAACATAATGAAGCTTCTGAGTCCTGAAGTAAATAAACCACTAACCATATTTAACACCAATTTTCTAAACTTTTTTTGAGAAAAATTTTCTGACACTTCTTAGAACAAAATTGTTTCAAATCAACATTTGGGAAAAGAAATTAGTACTTATTTCAACTGCAAACACTGTATTAGACTCTTTCTCTTTTTGAAGTAAGCGAACTAACAACTCTCAGCTTTACACAATCCTTTAATTCTGAAAAATATTCATGTATTATTTAAAAATTTGCACCATGACCGCTGATCATACAACTTTAATTAGTTTCTGACTAAAATATTGGTTGAATTTAAAGAGAGAGGACATATAATAAGAGGAAGGAGAAAAGTATAGGTTAAAAAAAAAAAAAGAGTTGAGAAGGATAGATAATAGTGAATGGAATAATGGCCATGAAGAAATTAATGAGGTAACGGCTAAAAATGGAATCAGACTTTGAAAACCGAAAAAGTAAAGAGGAAAAGTAAGCGTTACCTGAGCAGGAAACAGGCTTGATGGTAGTAAGGATTCTATGGTTTTGAAAATATATGTAAAGATAAATAGAAAGAGATGATACATGAAGCAGAGAAGTCAATGTTATTTACTACTCTAAATTGTTCCTCCCATCAACTTGTAATGTACACTTCACTGGAAAAATAAATATTTCACTGCAATCCTTGGTCTGAGTCTAGGCTCATTTACTGGAGGCATAACTGAGTCGAATACAAAAGTGCTTGAAGGCTTGCTTCTTCATCTGACAAAAATGTGTTAATAATAGCATTTCTTAGAAAAAGTAAAAAATATGAGAATTAAATGTAATAATTTGTAGAAAATGGGCAGTGTCTGCTAAGTATTGTAAATTCTGGGTTATCTCTTACTGTTATTACAAAATTTTTAATCTTTATCAAATAATGTACATTGTTATAGAAACTTGAGTCTAAACTTTTTAGCTGGCAACTGACAATCCTGCTATGGAGAAATAAAGTGACTACTTATGATGGGCTTGTCTTTAACAACAGATTTGAAGAAAGCAAAAATAAAGAATAGGGCTACAAAAGGTTGATAAGCAGGGGATGACCAGTGTTAAGATTCAAGTAGCAGAGATCAATGAGCTGGGAAAGTGACCAAGAATGGGGCATATAGAGCAATAAGTGAGTTGGAGATCTCTAGCACATGATTCCCAATGACCGTCATACCCACACTGACAGCACACCCCCATCTGCTCTGTCTTCAGACCTTTGTGAAAAAAAGGATGAATCAGTATGGGCTCCAACTTCAAACAGGTTTGTTTCAAGTCCACTTCCTCCATCCACTGTATGACCTTTTACATCTCTGATATTTAGTTCATTTTTTTTTCATCTGCTAAATGGGGATAATAATGGTACATAGTTCATAAGAATTTTAGAAGTATCAAGTTGACTCTTGCATGTGTAATGCTTAAGAGTACCTACTTATAGATAGGTATCTAATAAATGCTATTTTTCTCATTCATTTACATTATTCTTTAAATAAATGTTTTTTATTGTTTATTAGAATAGATATATCACATATAGAAAAAAAGGTGTATATTTAAGAATTGACTGGCAGGAAAAATTATAAGGAAAAGCTACCATATATATACATGTGTCCTGCACATATAAATATAACATGCATATATGTTGTGAAAAATGATTAAAGAAGACAATTTAGGTGATACAAACAAATTTTATTTAACACTTCATGAAGCAGGCAGTCTCTGTTCCCAAAGGTTCAGAGACAGCAAAATGGAGAGGAAGGCTAGAAGCTTTTACAGGATAAAGCATAAAGAACCAGGAAGAGAAAAATGAACAAGGAACAAAGAAATAAGTATAGAGCTTAGAGCTGGCTTGGTGTTTGGAGATTGGCTGATTGAATATACTGCATTTCTGGTCAAATGGAGAATCTACAGGGACATGAAAGTTATCTAAGCTTGGGTTTCTGGCATAGCACCCCAGGCAAGAGCAGCTCCATCTTAGGACTAGAAATTAATTTCAACAATATATATGGATGAGGGAGATAGCTTCAAGATGGCGGAAGAGTAAGACCTGGAGATCACCTTCCTCTCCACAAAGACATCAGAAATATATCTACACATGGAACAACTCCTACAGAACACCTACTGAACACTGGCAGAAGACCTCAGACCTCCCAAAAGGCAAGAAACTCCCCCACGTACATGGGCAGGGCAAAAGATAAAAGAAAAAACTGAGACAAAAGAATAGGGATGGGACCTGCACCAGTGGGAGGGAGCCGTGAAGAAGGAAAGGTTTCCACACACTAGAAGCCTCTTCGTGGGAGGAGACTGTGGGTGGCGGAGGGGGAAGCTTCGGAGCCGCGGAGGAGAGCTCAGCAACAGGGTTGCAGAGGGCAAAGCGGAGAGATTCTGCAGAGGATCGGTGACGACCAGCACTCACCAGCCCGAGAGACTTGTCTGCTCACCTGCGGGGTGGGCGGGAGCTGGGAGCTGAGGCTCGGGCTTCAGAGGTCGGATCCCAGGGGGAGGACTGGGGTTGGCGGCGTGAACACAGCCTGAAGGGGGCTAGTGCGCCACGGCTATCCAGGAGGGAGTCTGGAAGAAGTCTGGAGCTGCCGAAGAGACAAGAGACTTTTTCTTCCCTCTTTGTCTCCTGGTGTGCGAGGAGAGGAGATTAAGAGCACTGCTTAAAGTAGCTCCAGAGACGGGCACCAGCCAAGGCTATCAGTGCGGACCCCAGAGACAGGCATGAGACGCTAAGGCTGCTGCTGCCGCCACCAAGGAGCCTGTGTGCGAGCACAGATCACTATTCAATCACTATTCACACCTGCACTCCCTGGAGCCTGTGCAGCCCGCCACTGCCAGGGTGCCTTGATCCAGGGACAACTTCCGCAGGAGAACACACCACACACCTCAGGCTGGTGCAACGTCACTCCAGCCTCTGCGCTGCAGGCTCGCCCCGCACTCCGTGCCCCTCCCTCCGCCTGGCCTGAGTGAGCCAGAGCCCCAGAATCAGCGGCTCCTTTAACCCCGTCCTGTCTGAGTAAAGAACAGATGCCCTTGGGCGACCTAAACACAGAAGCGGGTCCTAATCCAAAGCTGAACCCCGGGAGCTCTGGGAAGAAAGAGAAAGGGAAATCTCTCCCAGCAGCCTTAGGAGCAGCAGATCAAAGCTGCACAATCAACTTGATGTACCCTGCATTTTGGAATACCTGAATAGACATGGAATCATCCCAAATTGAGGAGGTAGACTTTGGGAGCACCAATATATATATATATATATATATATATATATATATATATATATATATATATATATATTTTCCCTTTTTCTCTATTGTGAGTATGTATGTGTATGCTTCTGTGTGTGATTTTACCTGTATAGCTTTGCTTTTACCATTTGGCCAAGGGTTCTGTCTTTCTGGGTTTTCTTTTCTTTTTTATTACTTAAAAATTTTTTTTTCTTCATAATTATTTTTTATTTTAATAACTTTATTTTGTTTGATCTTATTTCTATTTTTTCTCCCTTTTATTCTGAGCCGTGTGAATGAAAGGCTCTTGGTGCTCCAGCCAGGCATCAGAGCAGTGCCTCTGAGCTGGAAGAGCCAACTTCAGGACACTAGTCCACAAGAGATCTCCCAGCTCCAAGTAATATCAAATGGCAAAAATCTCCCAGAGCTCTCCATCCCAATGCCAAAACCCAGCTTCACTCAACGACCAGCAAGCTACAGTGATGGACACCCAATGCCAAACAACTAGCAAGACAGGAACACTACGCCATCCATTAGCAGAGAAGCTGCCTAAAATCATAATAAGGCCACAGACACCCCAAAACACACCACCAGACGTGGACCTGCCCACCAGAAGGACAAGATCCAGCCTCATCCACGAGAACACAGTCACCAGTCCCCTCCACCAGGAAGCTTACAGAACCCACTGAACCAACCTTAAGCACTGGAGAAAGACACCCAAAACAACAGGAATTACGAACCTGCAGCCTGTGAAAAGGAGACCCCAAACACAGTAAGTTAAGCAAAATGAGAAGACAGAAAAACACACAGTAGATGAAGGAGCAAGGTAAAAACCCACCAGACCTAAAAAAGGAAGAGGAAATAGGCAGTCTACCTGAAAAAGAATTCAGAATAATGATAGTAAAGGTGATCCAAAATCTTGGAAATGGAATATATAAAATGCAAGAAACATTTAACAAGGATCTAGAAGAACTAAACAGCAAAAAAAAAAGTGATGAACAACACAATAAATGAAAGTAAAAATTCTCTAGAAGGGCTCAATAGAAGAATAACTGAGGCAGAAGAATGGATAAGTGACCTGGAAGATAAAGTAGTGGAAGCAACTACTGCAGAGGAGAATAAAGAATAAAGAATGAAAATAATTCAGGACAGTCTCAGAGACCTCTGGGACAACATTAACCACACCAACATTCTAATTATAGGTGTCCCAGAAGAAGAAGAGAAAAAGAAAGGGACTGAGAAAATATTTGAAGAGATTATAGATGAAAACTTCCCTAATATGGGAAAGGAAATAGTTAATCAAGTTCAGGAAGCACAGAGAGTCCCATACAGGATAAACCCAAGGAGAAACACACCAAGACACATATTAATAAAACTATCAAAAATTAAATAGAAAGAAAAATATTAAAAGCAACAAGGGAGAAACAACAAATAACACAAAAGGGAATCCCAATAAGGTTAACAGCTGATCTTTCAGCAGAAACTCTGCAAGCCAGAGGAAGTGTCAGGACATATTTAAAGTGATGAAGGAGAAAAAGTTACAACCAAAATTACTCTACCCAGCAAGGATCTCATTCAGATTTGATGGAGAAATTAAAACCTGTACAGAAAAACAAAAGCTAAGAGAATTCAGCACCACCAAACCAGCTTTACGACAAATGCTAAAGGAACTTCTCTAGGCAGGAAACACAAGAGAAGGAAAAGACCTACAAGAACAAACCCGAAACAATTAAGTAAATGGTAATAGGAACATACATATCGATAATTACCTTAAATGTAAATGGATTAAATGCTCCAACCAAAAGACATAGAATGGCTGAATGGATACAAAAACAACACCCACATATATATTGTCTACAAGAGACCCACTTCAGACCTAGGGACACATACAGACTGAAAGTGAGGGGATGGAAAAAGATATTCCAGCTAATGGAAATCGAAAGAAAGCTGGAGGGGTTTCCCTGGTGGCTCAGTGGTTGAGAGTCCGCCTGCCGATGTAGGGGACATGGGTTCATGCCCTGGTCCGGGAGGATCCTACATGCCTCGGAGTGACTGGGCCCATGAACCATGGCCGCTGAGCCTGCACGTCCAAAGCCGGTGCTCTGCAGTGTGAGAGGTCACAACAGTGAGAAGCCCATGTACCACAAAAAAAAAAAAAAAAAAAAAAAAAAAAAAGCTAGAGTAGCAATTCTCATATCACACAAAATAGTCTTTAAAACAGACCATTACAAGAGAGGAAGAAGGACACTACATAATGATTAAGGGATCAATCCAAGAAGAAGATATAACAATTGTAAATATTTATGCACCCAACAATAGGAGAACCTCAATGTGTAAGGCAAGTACTAACAGCCATAAAAGGGGAAATCGACAGTAACACAATCATAGTAGGGAACGTTTACACCCCACTTTCACCAATGGACAGATCATCCAAAATGAAAATAAATAAGGAAACACAAGTCTTAAATGATACATTAAACAAGAAGGACTTAATTGATATTTATAGGACATTCCATCCAAAAACAACAGAATACACATTTTTCTCAAGTGCTCATGGAACATTCTCTAGGATAGATGATATCTTGGGTCACAAATCAAGCCTTGGTATATTTAAGAAAATTGAAATCATATCAAGTATCTTTTTTGACAATAACACTAGATATCAATCACCAGAAAAAATCCATAAAAAATATTAGCACATAGAGGCTAAACAATACACTACCTAATAACCAAGAGATCCCTGAAGAAATGAAAGAGGAAGTCAAAAAATACCTAGAAGCAAATGACAAAACACGACAACCCAAAACCTATGGGATGCAGCAAAAGCAGTTCTAAGAGGGAAGTTTATAGCAATACAATCCTACCTTAAGAAACAGGAAACATCTCAAATAAACAACCTAACCTCACACCTAATGCAATTAGAGAAAGAAGAAAAAAAAAATCCCAAAGTTAGCAGAAGGAAAGAAATCATAAAGATCAGATAAGAAATAAATGAAAAAGAAATGAAGGAAATGATAGCAAAGATCAATAAAACTAAAAGCTGGTTCTTTGAGAAGATAAACAAAATTGATAAACCATTAGCCAGATGCATCAAGAAAAAAAGGGAGAAGACTCAAATCTATAAAATTAGATATGAAAAAGGAGAAGTAAGAATTGACACTTCAGAAATATGAAGGATCATAAGAGATTATTACAAGCAACTCTATGCCAATAAAATGGACAACCTGGAAGAAATGGAGAAATTCTTAGAAATGCACAACCCTCTGAGACTGAACGAGGAAGAAATAGAAAATATGAACAGACCAATCACAAGCACTGAAATTGAAACTGTGATTAAAAATCTTCCAACAAACAAAAGCCCAGGACCAAACGGTTTCACAGGCGAAATCTATCAAACATTTAGAGAAGAGCTAACACCTATCCTTCTCAAACTCTTCCAAAAGATAGCAGAGGGAGGAACACGCCCAAACTCATTCTATGAGGCCACCATCACTCTGAAACCAAAACCAGACAAAGATGTCACAAAGAAAGAAAACAACAGGCCAACATCCCTGATGAACATAGATGCAAAAATCCTCAACAAAATACTAGCAAACAGAATCTAGCAGCACATTAAAAGAATCATACACCATGATCAAGTGGGTTTTATCCCAGGAATGCAAGGGTTCTTCAATATATGCAAATAACTCACTGTGATACACCATATTAACAAATAGAAGGAGAAAAACCATATGATCATCTCAATAGATGCAGAGAAAGCTTTTGACAAAATTCAACACCCATTTATCATAAAAAAAAATGCTCCAGAAAGTAGGCATAGAGGGAACTTCCCTCAACATAATAGAGGCCATATATGACAAACCCAGAACCAACATCGTCCTCAATGATGAAAAACTTAAAACATTTTCACTAAGATCAGGAAAAAGACAAGGTTGCCCACATTCACCACTATTATTTGACATAGTTTTGGAAGTTTTAACCACAGCAATCAGAGAAGAAAAAGAAATAAAAGGAATCCAAATAGGAAAAGAAGAAGTAAAACTGTCACTGTTTGCAGATGACATGATACTATACATAGAGAATCCTAAAAATGCTACCAGAGTACTACAGCTAATCAATGAATCTGGTAAATTTGAAGGATACAAAATTAATGCACAGAAATCTCTTGCATTCCTATACACTAATGATGAAAAATCTGAAAGTGAAATGAAGAAAACCCTCCCATTACCATTGCAACAAAAAGAATAAAATATCTAGGAATAAACCTACCTACAGAGACAAAAGGCCTGTATGCAGAAAATTATAAGACACTGATGAAAGAAATTAAAGATGATACAAATAGATGGAGAGATATACCATGTTCTTGGATTGGAAGAATCAACTTTGTGAAAATGACTTTACTACCCAAAGCAATCTACAGATTCAATGCAATCCCTATCAAACTACCACTGGCATTTTTCACAGAATTAGAACAAAAAATTTCACAATTTGTATGGAAATGCAAAAGATCCCAAATAGCTGAAGGAATCTTGAGAAAGAAAAACGGAGCTGGAGGAATCAGTCTGCCTGACTTCAGACTATACTACAAAGCTACAGTAAACAAGACAGTGTGGTACTGGCACAAAAACAGAGATATAGATCAATGGAAAAAGATAGAAAGTCCAGAGCTAAACCCACGCACATATGGTCATCTTATCTTTGATAAAGAAGGCAAGAATATACAATGGAGAAAGGACAGCCTCTTCAATAAGTGGCGCTGGGAAAACAGGACAGCTACATGTAAACAAATGAAATTAGAACACTCCCTAACACCATACACAAAAATAAACTCAAAATGGATTAAAGACCTAAATGTAAGGCCAGACACTATCATACTCTTAGAGGAAAACATAAGCAGAACACTCTATGACATAATCATAGAAAGATCCTTTTTGACCCACCTCCTAAAGAAATGGAAATAAAAACAAAAATAAACAAATGGGACCTAATGAAACTTAAAAGCTTTTGCACAGCAAATGAAACCATAAGCAAGACAAAAAGCCAACCTTCAGAATGGGAGAATATATTTGCAAATGAAGCAACTGACAAAAGATTAATCTCCAAAATTTATAAGCAGCTCAATATCAATAAAACAAACAACCCAATCCAAAAATGGGCAGAAGACCTAAATAGACATTTCTCCAAAGAAGATATACAGATAGCCAACAAACACATGAAAGGATGCTCAGCATCATTAATCATTAGAAAAATGCAAATCAAAACTTCAATGAGATATCATCTCACAGTTTCAGAATGGCTATCATCAAAAACTCTAGAAACAATAAATGCTGGAAAAGGTGTGGATAAAAGCGAACCCTCTTGCACTGTTGGTGGGAATGTAAATTAATACAACCATTATGGAGAACAGTATGGAGGTTCCTTAAAAAAATAAAAATAGAACTACCATACAACCCAGCTATCCCACTACTGGGCATATATCCTGAGAAAACTATAATTCAAAAAGAGTCATATAACAAAATGTTCACTGCTGCTCTATTTACAATAGCCAGGACATGGAAGCAACCTAGGTGTCCATCAACAGATGAATGGATAAAGAAGATGTGGCATATATATACAATGGAATATTAGCCATAAATGGAAAGAAAATTGAGTTATTTGCAGTGAGGTGGATGGACCTAGAGTCTGTCATACAGAGTGAAATAAGTCAGAAAGAGAAAAACAAATACCATCTGCTAACACATATATATGGAATTTAAGCAGAAAAAAAAAAAGGTCATTAAGAACCTAGGGGCAAGATGGAAATAAAGACAGACTTACTAGAAAATGGACTTGAGGATATGGGGAGGGGGAAGGGTAAGCTGTGACAAAGTGAGAGAGTGGCATGGACATATATACACTACCAAACGTAAAATCGATAGCTAGTGGGAAGAAGCTGCACAGCACAGGGAGATCAGCTCAGTGCTTTTTGACCACCTAGGGGGGTGGGATGGGGGTGTGGGAGGGAGAGAGATATGGGAAGAGATATCATTCCATATGGGAACATATGTATATATGTTACTGATTCACTTTGTTATAAAGCAGAAACTAACACACCATTGTAAAGCAATTATACTCCAGTTAAGATGTTTAAAAAAACAATATATATGTATTACATGCATTTTTATATACACATATGCATGTTACATGTACATATGTTCTATCTTCCATTACAGACTGTGAGTACTTTTCTCATTTCTAAACACTCTGTGTTTTATAAATTGCTTGGCCAAAGATTTAGTATACTTTAATAAATATGCATTGAAAAATTAACCAGCAAAAACTTTTGCATAAATATATATAAAACAGATCTATTCGAAATTCAAAGAGAAACTGGCAAAATATCAGTCATAGTGGGAAAAGATGATACAGAGATATTTATCTGGTGGCACATGGATCAAATTTGGCCCACTATTATCTTTGCTCTATCTGCCTTACATTACCATTCATCTGTTTTGTTTTATTTTAAATTTGATTACCTGCCAATATTTTAAAATCCAAGGCAAAATTTCAGTGGACACAATGAAAATTTCTGTGGAAACTAATAACCTCAAAAATGTAGTGGCTTAAAACCACAATGATTTCTTTCTTTCTCGTGCCACTTATCCAACGAGTGTTGGCAAAACTTCTGCTCATTGTAGTCATTCAAGGATCTGGGCTGAAATAATTCAATCTCTTTTCATTCTTCTAAGATCACCATATTCAAAGGAAATATAGTAATCAAGTTTTAGCAATTAAATTTTTCAACCAAAACGGAGTGACACATATCACTTTCCCTAATATTTCATTGTTCAATACAAGTGACTTGGGCAAGTCTAATTTCAAGTGAATAGGAAAGAGCAATTTCATCTCAAGCCCCAAATAAAGACAATCCAATAACTATCACACTCCTCTATCAGAGGGTAAAATAATATATTTAATAGAATATAAATAAGGACATGGGGTTGGAATAAAACAGTAAAATACCTAATTAGGTCTATAGATAAATCTGCACACAAAATTAGAAAATATGCATGTTCATAGAAAGTCTGTGTATCAGACTTTCACAGAATCTAAGGTAATTTACCACAAAGAAAATTCCAGCAACTTTAATAGAACTATTACAAGTCACATTGTCTGATCATATCACACAAATATTAGAAATAGGTAACAAAAGTAAGACCAACAATTTTAGCAACTTAGAAATTCAAAAACAAGAGAACAATCTTGTAAATATCTTTTGAGTCATAGAAAAAATCAAAACTAAGATGACAAAACCAATTTATCATAACTAAATGCAAACATAATTACAAATTTTAAAATATATTAAGTATAATAATTAAAATCAAGGTCATACATAGTTGATAGCTATACTCTAAATAATTTCTGATTTATAAAGAAAGCCAAATTATACACAAAAATTTAGATATTAATGACAACACATTAGGTGCACTAATGCTAATATTTATTGGACACTTCCAATATCATAGGGAAAAATTTATACTAGATCTGTTTTTTTATTTTAAATGAATGAAAGTAACTTAAGCACTATGTTCAAGAAGCTATAAAAATAAATAAGCAACATAAGCTGAAAGAGCTAATAAAGACAATAACATTTATTGGATATAGGGATTAGAATTAATTCATTAATGAGAAAAGAGGAAAGAAAAGAAGGTAGAATTTATGAAGTTACATGAGAATTATTTGAATTGACCGGTGCAATAGTTAGACTTCTGGCTATTGTGATCAAGAGGAATAAGAAACAAAATGCAGGCAGCAATAATATGCATAAAATAGTTTTTAATAAAATAAAACTAGCAAAACTGTAGTGGGTAGTTTGAATTATTAAATATATCAATCAAATAAATAAATTATAAATTAAATATTTAATAAATTAATATAACTGGTAACTTTTTAAACCAATTTCCTATCTCACAGTATATACCAAAACACATTAAGATGAAGTAAATGTTTAGACATATATTATGCAACAGTAACAATATGTAATTTTTAGGAAACCAGAAAAATTATAAGTAAATATTTACATAGTATATTGATAAGGAAGTATCTGATAAAAATTATATCTGTGTCAGAAATCCTAAAGAATAATGTTTTGTAGACTGGAACACATACACTTTTTAGGCTTCTGCATCATAGATGGACTATTCACCAAAAAGATAAATGTCCGCAAATACTAACACTTAATGATAAAATAATGCAAACTGAACCAATAATGAATCACTAAAAGTAACAGTTCGGATTATTCAGCAAATGACGCTACTCCTCTTTGGGCAGGGTGGATGTCCTTTCCCATCACTTTTCTTTTCCAGCCACTTTCATGTGACTTCACCACATGACCCGTGCTCAGATAGGATATTGACAGAAACAACAATACGTCAGTCAGTTCAAAGCCAAGGCTGGAGGCATCAGGTATTCCTGTTAGTCCATGTGCAATCTGTGGTCATGAGAAGAACATGACCAGGTAACAAAGTTCCCAGAAGAATTAAAGAGACATGTGAAGTAGACCTGGACGAGGAAGAAGCCTGAGCGCAGTCTGAAGCCTGCATCCAAACCCACCACTCCACAGCATGGACAAATGCTGTGAACAAATAAGTAAAAGAAGGTTGTTAAAATCCACTGAGTGTTGAAATATCTTATTATGCAGCATTATTGTGGCGTAGCTTATTATTGTACCTGGTTTCATACTTAAATGATACTATGCAGTGAGGTCAAAGAGAATGGAGTAAAAAAATTCTTGCACTGCAAATAAAAATTTTCAAGGACAATTTATGCAATAAAAATCTTAAAGAGGTAAATACAGTTTAGTCCTGAGATTATCTTTTAGATATTTTTGTAAAGAAATCACTGTATAAACAAAGATATAGTTACAATGATGTATACTGAAACTTTCTTTTCATCATAGACAAACACCAATACTTAACAATTGACTAAAAAATTATTCTGTATCCATTCAATGGCATACCATGCAGCCACCAAGACAGAGACCATAAGAGCACATTTCCTGATGTGGAAATATTACTAAATATGTTTAATTTTTAAAGCCAGGGTATAAAATTGTATATTCAGTATAAAATTGATGGGGGGATACAGAATTGGTTAAAGCAAAATATTAAAAGTGGTTATCTGGAGTTTCTTTTTTTCAAAATAAATGTCTTTTATTTGAAAAAGTATTTAGTATAAAATTTTACAGTTCTTTGGTAATTATACTAATAAAATAATTAAGATAATTTGAAGAGTTATATATGTTCCTAAAAATGTACAAATAAGGTAATTCTTTTTAATTTTACATTTAAGAAAATTGTGTGGTCATAGCTGAAATGGATTCCCAACATCACCTAAATACTTGACATTTCAAATGTATACAGTAAATTAGTTTCTCTCACTAATCATGGAGTATAATTTTTAAGTTTTTTAAGTCTAAATTTTACATGTAGTTATGTTTTGCTGAATATTCCATCATACTTTTAATCCAAAGTTAGTGCTTAAAGAAAAATTTTATCTGAACTTTTTGAAAAATAGTATTAATTTAACACTTCTAAGTATAATGAATACTGCTGTAGATGTTTACTTTAAATGGAAAGTTTTCTAAAATGAATCTGGATAGAGAACATTTATTCAAATTCAACATGTTAATGTGTTTATTTTAAAGCTATGTTTAAAAATGATTTCTGAATCATCTCAGTTTATACAAGTCACACCTGGTTAAGGTTTGAGTTTAATGTGTTTAGATATGACTTACAATTCAATTCAACCTCAGAATAAAATTTCAATAAAAAATGCTACTCATATAAGACAGTCTCTGTTTTCATCTTCTGACTTTGCATTAAACACTATTAAATAATGAATGCAATACAAATAAATTTGTGAAAGACACAGCCACTGCATGTTAATGTTCAATGTTATTCAATAATAGATTGGACAGCAACATGATCATTTCTGACTCTACTTTTACTATACTATTAAAAGGATTACTCCAAAATCAACCAACCACTTTTCTCAGTTACCTCTACCTCTTGAAGTAACTAATACTGCTGATGTCTGTGTTTCCTCTTTCATCTTCTGATATATTGGAACCAAGTCCCCCTTGGAGCCTTTCTATCTCTCTGAAAGCTCTCTTTGTAACTATTTCCTGTGTCCTCTTTTCCTTGCTCCCTAAAGGAGGGTCTTACCTAAAACACAGATCAATGATCCAATAAAGTTGTTAGAATTACATACAAGAAATCTCACCCTCTTATAACATTTTGGACATTTTGTGAAATTTTATAAACTCATCAACTTCCATTCAATAAATAGTAGGAGAGTGCCTAGTCAAAAAACAAAAGAACAGATCACCATATTCTGGAAATCGATACTAGCAATTTTTTAATCTGCTTAGTTACTCCACCAGGAAAGTAGAGAAAATACAATAACTTAAGTAAATAACAAAGCAAAAATAAACAAAAGAAATCATAGGTAATATCTACAACACTAGATGACAAAAGATTTTGTGTATCTCCCCAATATCAATTAAAACCCAGCTTTGTGCAGTGTGAGATATACTTGGCATTAGAAATGAGGCCAATATGGACAGAGAGTGAGGTAGTAAGGAAGTAAAAAGTGATGAGGACTATGAATTAGAGGGCTTGGGAAGGATTGATCATAATTGAACTAACAGAGCATAGCAAGGATTTTGACTTTTACGATGAAACATGAGGCAATTGGAGAGTTTTGCCCAGGAAAGGGATGTAAGGTTAGAGCTGTAAGTGAAGTGGAGAAGAATTAAGGCAAGAAACCAGTTAAGATTCTCAAATAGGGACTATAGATAGGGACTTCCTTGGTGGCACAGTGGTTAAGAATCTGCCTGCCAAGGCAGGGGACACGGGTTCAATCCCGGGTCCAGGAAGATCCCACATGCCACGGAGCAACTAAACCCACGAGCCACAACTACTGAAGTCAGTGCGCCTAGAGCCCGTGCTCTACAACAAAGAGAAGCCACCGTAATTAGAAGCCCGTGTACCACAATGAAGAGTAGCCCCTGCTCTCCACAACTAGAGAAAGCCCACGTGGAGCAACGACGACCCAACGCAGCCAAAAATAAATTAATTAATTAAAAAAAAATTCTATGGATACTACAAAAATTTCTGATCTAACTAGAGCATAGCAATAAAGCCTGGAAATACAGGCAACTCTACATAATAAATGTTTTCTTGGTATTAATTACAATATATGTTCTATTCAATTTGTTATTTCACTGAGTAAACTTACACTTTTAACATATCCCCCAAGACCTACTCATGGTGATTTAATCTGTAAAAAATAAAACTAATAATTATTATTAATATATTTTTTCTGTGGTTTCCAATTCTGTGGTTCACATTGTTATAACTTTCTTGTACCTTGTTCTTTGTGTTTTGGTTGTTTTAGTATTTAATTTGAAAACTAAGTTAGGTATAAAAGTAAAAAACCTCTGAAGTTAAAAATTAGTTGAAACAACTAAACTTGGAAGAATAGAAAGGCAGATAGATAAATGATAGATAGAAGATAGGTTTATCTTATAATCTTTAATTTGACTTATAAATATCAATATAAACTCATTTACCTTTCTCTTTCTTGAAAAAAAAAGTATTTGCCAATATGTTTCAGTGTAGACGGAAAAGGTCTAGAAAAAATAAAAAAAAATATTAAGTGGCAATGAGAATTTCTAGCCACTAGGTACCTAGATTGTAGTCTCTAATAAATAATATTTCCACTAAAATAAATCAGGATTCCATGAAAAAAAGAAAATTTCATTCCAGAAAACCAAGAAGCTCTCAAATACTATCCAAGATTAGTTAAAGGACACAAAAGTCAACTTGAAATAGCTCTCTTTGGCCAAAGATGCAATAGCTTGAGCATCAGAAAGAATGTGTGCATTGAATTTAAACAACTATATTTTAAAAATCCTTGAGTTAATATGTTAAAAAATATATCATTGGTCAACTTTGAAAACTGTTATAACCTGACTCTATTCTAAAAATTTGTAAATAAAGGCAAAGAATAAAAATGTATCCTGCTCCTCCTGTTTGTCCTGTATTTTACTATACCCAAATAGTTGATGAGAGGAAATCTTTGTTTAGAGAAGAATTCCAAATAATAAATGTGGAAGAAAAGGTAGAACTAAAACAAAACAAAATAAAACAAGCAATAACAACAGCAACAACAAGCTACTGTGATATAACAGATCTAGGCAACATCAACAAAGAAAAATAAAACCATTTGGTGGAATATTAATAGAGAATTTTATCATGAATGAAAGTGGCACATGAAAACTGGATCCACTGATCAATTTCAATCAAGTGACAGAAAACATCCAGATGTAAAAGCAAAACATCTATAAATTATATAACTCTTAATGTGAAGGAAGGTAAAACAAAAAGCTCATCTACAAAGTATTCTTGTAGAATAAAGAAGAGGAGATGGAGGAAGAGAAGGAGAACTTAAATCTAATCATTCTTCTAGATCTAACTATCTTATATAGTAAATTTGGGACAAAAAAATGAATGACGGCTTACTACAGGGATGTAATTTACCAGATTCAGAATGTGGGAAATTCTCTAAAACAAATGACACAAGACTGAAAAAATAAATAAATAAGGAGTAGCAAAGAAGAATAAATGCCCTCTGTTTGTTTCACAGGCCTTTGAAATATAGCAGTCTATTGCCCCATCTCTACCTGCCAACTACCCTACCTCTTTTCTCTGGGTTCCCTGTACTGTTTTATGCATATCTATAATTGAACACAAGAAATCCTTTTTGATCAGATTGCAGAGCTAAGCTAAAAATGTAAAAAACAAAACTTTTAAAAGAAAAATAGGAGAACTTCTCATGTTGTAATAGGCAGAGATTTCCATGCAAGACACAAAAACACTAACCATAAAGCAAAAAATGGATAAACTGGACTGCATTTGATTTAGAACTTCTGACCATCAAAAGGCTTTATTAACAGAGTGGAAAAAGAAAAAGTCACAGAATAAGAAATGATATATGCAATACTACATCCAACAGAGGACTCATTATAGTATAAGGATTACAGAGTCATACCAGATCTGTCTCTGGTGTATTTCCAGAAACAAAGTGAATAAAGAGAGAGAGAAAAAAAGAGAGAGATGATTTTATACATCAGTACATGAAAATATCTGAATAAATACTTCCTAATGTTATAAATGGGAATTATTGAAACACCAGGGAAGTTTTTTTGGAACTACATTTGCTGGGGCCTAGATTAAGATCAAAATTTTTGATGAGGCCCTGGTATCTGAACATTTAAATGGGTTCCTTATGTATGGCTATTGCAAAATCCTAGATACAAACACTATTATAGAAAGCCACTTCTTAATTTTGCTCTTGTCTTATGTACCTTTTGCTTATTATCTTTTTAAGTTACTTTATAGAAAAGGAGCACACATAAATGTATATCTAGTTTTTTTCAGTTAAATAAGATTAACATCTTAATAAATTCTGTAGGTACGCTATGCATAATATTGGCATTACTTAGATCCCTTGGAATCTAACCTCTAGTTGTGTACCAGAATAATAAAATGTTTTGAACATGCACAAAAATATGCATAGTTATTTGTAAATTATAAGCAGGTACTACAACATTAATATATTATTTATATTATTAAACATACACGGACGATATACTTCTAAGGAGGAGATTAAAATATTATAAGCAAAATTGTAAAAATATTTTGGTAGTCATTATGGCTTCATACCAGTATTAGCTATGAGAATGAATATTAGTATTAGGGTGAAATTTATAATTTGCCATAAGGCATGTAATTTTGTTTCAAAGTGTCCTCTTAAAAATTTCATTTTTCCAAATTATTTGCCAATATTTTTAATCATTTTATTTTAGGATTTATTTGTACCTTTCTAATGTGACTTAAGAACGACCCACACTAGCAATGTCAACTTTGCCATTGTTGTTTGCTTGTGCTCTTGTAGTTGGTATTAACCTGCATTTTCTAAGTGTCTATTTCCAGTTTTAAGTTATTTAAAACCAGATAATATAATTTTAAAACAGTTAAAGTATTATACAAAAAATGAAACATGTTGCACTATGCTGAAAGTGGATGAATGAATCAGGATACTACTATCAATTCTCACAATTCTGGAATTCACACACTTTCCTTAAAATGAATCATCTAGGGCTTCCCTGGTGGCGCAGTGGTTGGGAGTCCGCCTGCTGATGCAGGGGACACGGATTCGTGCCCCAGTCTGGGAAGATCCCACATGCCGCGGAGCGGCTGGGCCCATGAGCCATGGCCGCTGAGCCTGCGCGTCCGGAGCCTGTGCTCCGCAACGGGAGAGGCCACGACAGTGAGAAGCCCGCGTACCACTTAATAAAAAAAAAAAAAAAAAAATCATCTAGCATAGAAAACACATGGATACTTGCCACTGAGACTAAGTAGGGAAGCCGTGTCAACCCATCCATTAGGTATTAGAAATCTTGACTTTCACAAAATATAACCATAAGTACCTTGCTCACACTATGGGATGTGTTGATGCAACTCTTTCTGGTAGCATGATCTGGAGGGTGTTATTATTAAGGTTAACAAGAGAAAGTTGCAACACAACTTAAGTGAAAGAGTTTTTTAGTATTCACAGATATATTCAGCAACTGTCTCACTTTTTTAGTAAATTATTTGTTGAGTGTGTAACTTTAAGTGAAACCATGTAAATGGTCATGTCTCAGCATCAGGGGCTCTGATGGGGAAACACAGACTGACTCATTCTTTTTAACCTTCTTTTTTCTTTTAATTCACATTTCCATGAAGAGGCTGCTTCTTTTCATCTTCCATATTAGCAAAACTAAATAAATACAATGTACCTCTGGAGGCGTTTTTCAAGACAGAACCAGTAGAAACACTTTCCTATAGCAAGAGTCACAGTAAAGACACTGGTCACAGTATTTTCAAAAATTGTCTCCAAAATGAAGTAGCAAGAGATTATACTTCTACTGCTGTGCTTCTCCATTTTTGTCTCTTTGGAGCCAAAACTAGTAACCTTTTCTTGGAAGCTATTAAATCTAAATTTAAGCCAGGATGGGAAAAAGGGAGAAATTTTTGATTCATATGACCACAATGTGCATTGATGAGTTAGAGATGATTAAAAATTTTGAATTTTCTAGGCTTTCTGCCCATTGTCTGTAATCTTTGCATATGAGTTTCATTCTCTCCCCCTGCGGTGTTTTCCAGAAGACCAAAACTGGCACACCTTGGAATTTCTGGGCTTACATATTCTCCAGAAAGAAGCAGTCCCTTCCCTCAGCTCTGGATCTAAAAATGTAGTGGGATGGTTTAGTAAACGTGCTCTTCCCTTAAGCAATCAGTTTGGTCAGGCATGTGAATATATTTAAGAAGAAGGTGATCCTATTTGGACATGTTTAGATACTACAGTGAAAAGAGGAGGAGGAGTTGTTCCCTGAAAAATGTATATACTATTCCTGTGATAAGGAAGAGGTATTGGGAGGAAAAACAATGTCCACAGTCAGGGCTATGTGGTCAGGGGAATGTATTTCTGCAGTGTTTGTCATCCCTGCAAATAAAGTCTGTTAACAAATACCATGTCTCAACACCACATTCTCAAGATGGAAGAAGTGACCCACATACATCATTTTTACATTAAGTAGTTGTTTGGACTGAATTGTGTCCTCCCAAAATTCATGTATGGAAACTCTAAACATTTGGAGATAGTGTCTTTAAAGAGGTAGTTAAGTTAAAATGGGATCATTAGGTCTTAATCCAATAGGACTGGTGTCTTTATAAGAAGAGATTATGACACAGACAAACACAGAGGGGAGACCATGTGAAGACAGAGGAAGAAGACGGCCATCTGCAAGCCAAAGAGAGACCTCAGAAAAACACAAAAATTCTGTGGACATCTTGATCTCTGACTTCTAGACTAGAAATTTATTTTCTTTAGAAAATAAATTTCTTTTCTTTAGAAAATAAATTTCTGTTGGTTAAGCCACTAGTCTGTGGTACTTTTTTACGGCAGCCCTAGCCAACAAATATAGTATTTCACCCATATTTGCTTCCTTATTACCCTGTATTAATATTAGACAGCTCTTAGGATTGGTTTAGATTGTGATATATCTTTTGTCTTGCTCAAATACAGTGCTTTCTTTTTGGCTCAAATAGTTTTTTTGTTTGTTTGTTTGTTTATGTGGTCAAAATTCAACGACTTTTTTCTATGTTTCCATTTCTCTGAAGTCAGTGACTTTGTTATTCATTTCTTTAAATAAGCTTATGTTGGCAATAAAATCAAGAAATAGAAATCTAAATTGTCGTGCAGTGCCCCTAGGAATATCTAAATCAGTTGTGAAACAATCAAATTCCTTTTCTTTGCAATACTGAGAATAAGATTTGTATGCTTTCTAATGGAGCCCCAAGTAATGTTGGAATGAAACAATTTTATTTTGCATTAGGGTTCTTTGCTTTAAAGCAGAACTCTTATTTATTTAAGATAATTCATTTAATCATTGTGGCAAAGGCAATATATCAGAGTTTTCAACACTACATTAAACACATAATCAATAGTTTGAGACAATAAAATAAAATGTTTTCAGCTTTATTAAACTTTGGGGACATGTGGAGAGCAACTGGGAAGTAAAATAGCATTAAAAGTCAGTTAACACAGCTATTATTGCAAAGTGTGTCTGAGTTATCGCTTAGCATGGGTCTTCTGTGGTTATTCAGGTGAAATCAGATTGAAAAACAGCCACACACACAAAAAAGAAGATAGAGCTAGCTAAAATATTTAATTCATGAATTTCCAGAGAATAAGCAATAATTAAATTTTGTATCAATGTACCATGCTTCATATTTTAATATTTTCCATTCTATTTAAATGCATTTATCTCTCTTAGAATTAATTTTTTAGTACAGTATAGACTGTTAGAGTCCAACAAATGTCACTGAAAAAGCAATTGAAATTTGGGTTGAAATATAGACAAGTAAAAGGCCTTGATATATAAGATAGTATGTTTAGTACTTTTTATGCATGAATTTATTTAGTTCTCATAGCAATATTGCTAGGGTTATTTGACAATTGAGAAAAATGAGGCTTAGATGGCATGCCTAACCCAAGCTCAGCCAGCAAATGAAAGCCAGCTGGGACTGGTACCAGTAAAAACAAGCCCTCTAATAAGGCAGATGATACTAGAATCTCTTTGTTATCAATTAGTCAGAATGTTGAATCAACAAACTTTTTTGGTAGTTAGCTAGAAGTCCATTGAAAGCAATAGTTTTACAACAAAGTTGAAGTTAGTTTTATAATGCACACTTTGGTGAACAGTCTTCGATCATCCTCACCCAAACAGTATGTCCCTTGGTGCCTTGCTCATCATCAGAAGCTATTCTATCTGGGAGAAAATAAAATATCAATGAAAACATATCATATAATTTCAGTTTACTTTTCTCACTCCCCTACTAAGACTTTTAGGTCATAAGCCATAGATATAGCAAATATGCCCTGGATTCCTGGGGCAATAAATTCTCCTGGGTCTTTATCCCCAATGCCTATACTGGACCTGACACACATTACTTATCACTTGTTTAAACAAATTAATAGTAAATATTTGAAACCACCGACAAAAATTTCAGACAAGATAAATTCTGTAAATAACAAAACGTTAAGGGAAGAGAATTTCCAGAGAGAATTTCTAGATGCTTTGAATTCCCCAAACATCAATAGTACTGTGTCAACTTCATTAACTTTCTTAGAAGAGTAGAATTTTTAGAGATGGATTGGACCTTGGAGTCCATACAACTTAACCTCTGCCTGCCTCGATAGGATGCTTAAAGAGGATGCACATGGAGAGAGTAACTGCAGTTGGGAGAACTACTGAAGCCAGTTCTGGTGACAGCAGAGTGAAGAATTAGGACAAAATGCTGTTGCATTGGCGTCTTAACTCTACCGTCTCTCTGCACTGCAAATTAAAACCCAATGTTACAGCCCAAGGTAAAAGAAAAGGATGGCTGAGAGTCTATGGTAGGGAAGCCTGTAAGACAGGATTATTGGATGTATTTTATGCTGTTCAAAGGATTGGAGCTGAAGGCAGATATTCCCAGGTTTGAATCCTAGCTTCGACACCCACCAGCTATGAGTCTCAGTTTATTCATCTGCAAAATAGACTTATAAAAATTCCTAGTTCATGAAATGTAAAAATTAAATTATGTTATACCAATATGTTATGTGCTAAATGAATTATAGCTATTTGTTCATTCTCTACCTAATTCCAAATCTATTTGAGGCATGATAGATATTGTCCTCTTTATTATTACTGTGATTGTTATCATTGTCTTTAGGCAGCAATAGTAAAGATCACCTAGGTGACAGTGCTGGAGGTAGTATGCATGAACAAATAAAACCTTATGTAAATAAAATTCAATATTCACCTGTATCTGGAAATCTCAGAGGAAATCTTATTATTACAGTAGAATTCTGTGTGATAATGCCCACACTTGGTCCGCACTTAATTGAATAAATGTTTTTGAGGGTTTTATTTTTTCAATGTTGACTACCATAGGCGTGAAATTTATGAAGGTTTTCACACTATCTGTTTTTGTTATTCTGTGAAAGATTTCTAAAATTCTTGGCTGGCCTTTACTCCAAGGTCACAGAACAGAATGAGTAACCCTATAACCCTGGTCTTATTAGCATCATGTTAGTATAAGTAAATTAAGTGTCCCAGAGTCATCTTATTTATGCATAATATTAATCTAAAACTATAATTCTTTAGGAATAACTCTTTCTCACCAATAATCTATCATGCTTAAAAGAAATTGGCATCTGATTATGCCTCTACCACAAACTATATATTTAACTACAATGTCTCTTACCTTTTCTACCCAATATCACATTCTTCTCCTCTTTAATACATTCTTACATTAGTGTCACATGAATCTTTTAAAACATTATTTTTTCTTTCACGACAAAACTCAGATGTCACTTATTCTGGAGGCCTTATTGTAATTTCTCTGGTTTAGTTGTGCATATTTATATGTATCTGTTATTATATCTTATAGGCTATATTGCAGTAATTTATTTTAGACTACCCTTTAATATTGACTGCTGGGCCTGTGCATGAAATGTTTATAGATAATTTGTATAAGTCTCCCAAATAGTCAATATCTCCCACCTCTGAGTGTAAAAATCTATAATTTTTTACTGTCTTGAAAATCAATAAAATTCTGACCCTATTCATCCTACTCAATCTAGACTCATCTCTGCCCCCAGTTTTACCATGCCCATAGGGTAAAAAATTTGGTCTTTGCCATAGGCTTTCCAGGCTTGTTAATACTATCCAAATTTGCATTCTTCTTTGAAACTTAAATCAAGGTCCACATATTGCATGAAACTTTTCCTGACCATCTAACATAGGCTGAGCTGTGGCACAGTGTATGAAAGCTTAGATGCTGCAGTAAGCCTGCTTGAGTTCATGAGTTACTGATCAGGGCAAACTTATGAATATGTTTTGATTCAGCTACCATCCATGTAGTCAGGAATCAGGAGTGCCTATCATATCATAGGTCTGTTATGATAAAGAAGGTAAAACACTCAATAAAAGTTAACGATTGTCATTGCACAGAATATATGAATTTAACACATAATAACAGAGTATTTTCTCATTCTAAACCAATTATTTTTGTCTCATTCTAAACCAGTTACTTTTTTCTCATTCTAAACCAATTATTTTTTTCCTAGTAAGTTTGTGAGCATTTCAAGGACATAAATTTACACTTTCTTTGTGTACTTCACATTACGAAAAATTCATTCTACTCAGCACATTTTTTTTTTTTTTGCTGTCAGTGAATTAAAATGTTTCATAAGGTAACTGCTTAATACTTTTAATATTATGAAAGTGAATTGCAAAATCATTACTTTACTCATTCACCATGTATTTACCAAGAACTCAAAGCTTTTGCTAGATAGACTCTTCAAAGTTATTGATTTGGATTCTATTCTAACACAGTTTGTGGTAACATTTGTAAGAATAAGTCACTTGTTTCCCAAGAATGTGTATCTTCTAACTGCATTCGCACTGCAATTTTAAGAGACATAATATTCCGAGACAGCACAAACCAGTGTTCATTTCTCTTTATTTTTTCAGCAATAATCACAGGGAGACCCAGTGAAATATTTTTGAATTAAATTCTATATAGTATTTGCTGGCAAGCTTCGAGGGATCAACATGAAAAATATAGGTGCTTTGTTAAAAGTAGGATTTTAGTAAAATTTACAAAGTAAGGAAATTAAAATAAGAAAAAGGATTTATTGAAAACATCTTCTTTCATGACCAGCTCAGGTGATTTTCTATTACTAGTACTCAGAAAAAAAAAAAAAATCAAAAATCAAAAAAGTCAATCCAATTGAATATTAAAGGGAATTCTTTATTAAATGTTACAGTTAGAAGGAATCTTAAATGTAAAACTATGTTTATATATGTATATATCTTTCTTTTACTATGTCCAATCATTTTATTATTTTTTCATTTATCCTCAAACAGGTTATTTTAGAGGCTTATTTTGCCACTACTTGTTTTGTATTGTTACACATCTTGCCTCAGTAGAAATTTCACAAAAACCTTAAACTGGAATTCATATCCAAGCTTAGAGGTTTCAAATTGAAATTCTAAGCACAATCAAGGTCGTTTAATGTACTGCTTTGGAAGAAATCCAGAAAAGCATTTGTCCTTTAGATTTTCTGGAAATAACAAGTTACTGAAGAGGTAAAGCAAATAGCTTTAGAATTATAGAAAAATTGTAATTTAGTTTATATACCCAAATCATTGACATTTTCAGAAATAAATATTTAACCTCTAAGATAAAATTTGTAATAGTGATATTTTTTATTATTTGTAGGAATGATTCCTTTTTTCTGTAAAACCAAGGCATGCTTCATCTAAAAGTGAATTATTTGGACTTTTTGATTACTATACATCTATCATGAAAAGGCATCAACATTTAATGCCATTGCCCTTAACACTCATTTTGAAATTTCCTGAAAATGTATTGGTATGTTCAGAGCTATTATTTTCTATTATAGCTTACTTTCTTAATTTTAACCAGAAGTGTAAAGAATTTAATGTCTATTCATATTGGGGTAAGTTTATATAGTCCACAGCTAGTGGAAAATAGTAATTCTTCTTAATAATAAATAGCTTTGATAATCATTCCTAAGTGTGAATTATATAGGACTCAATTATTACATTTTCATTATTAACCTGAAAAATAAATATGCCCAGACCCTTTATGGATAAATAATTAATCCTATTACAGTGACATGTGGATTGTGGAAACAGCTCTGTAAACCAGGATGAGAACTCTGGCAATGAAGAGGCAATGAATAGAAGAATGTTAATATATCTAACAAGATAACCCCCAAAAATGAGAAAACTGAGAGTGAGGACAAAGTTGAAAGTAAGCAACTATTATGAAACTTTGGACCATATAGAAGTAAAAAATAAATGCAGATAGAACTTATAATAATGAGTTGTGTAGAAGGAAAAGTCAGAAGTCTGAGGCAAGAAGACTTTACAAACTGAAAGAGAGCTTCTCTCATACATCACGTTTATTATATTTTTCCTATGTGAACACTGCAGTGTATTTATTGCTATCTAGAACACATTCATATTTCAAAATTACTAAGACAAATGTCATCTTCCAAGGGCTAAAACAGTATGTCATTTGTATGAGCCTGCTCTTTGGAAGGCAGGGACAGTTAATTCCATCTCATTTGATTTGACTGTGGATCCTAAAGTAATCTGCAAAATAAATTGTGGCACAAATTTTTATCACCCACAGGGTAAACCACAGTATGAACACACAGATTAATTAATTAGTGGTAGGCTAACAATTCTTGCCTGTGGCTTAGAAATCTCAGAATTCTAAAAGGGATATAATACTGTGTTCTCCCAGAAAAATAATCTGAGGCTTTTAAACACAGAGACACAGGACTTTTGCTAGTCATGATATTAAGATGATATCACTTAGGTGAAAATTTTAATTGTACCCTTTTTAGATTTTTCTTTGCATTTGTAATTTTGCATGGAAAATTTATCTTTTCATTCATCTATTTTCTTTTCTTGTTTGTCCTTATTTTATTTCTTTCTAAAAATTATTTTTTGTAAATTTTAAAAATGAGATACCATCATAAGAAAGCAGGTTTGAAGGTATTTTGAACCCTAAAAAAAAGATGCTTAGTAACATTTTTTTAATCCCAGGTAAGTCTACAGAGTTCCTTTAAGGTTCTTGAATTTTATTTCTCATTCTGGCACCAGTTAATCTTGGCTCTAAAGTCAGCTCCGAGGACAAAATGACAGCCTCACTTCTCTAATCACAGTTTCTGGTAACTCAGCAGAGCCACAGGCCAAAATTCTCTCCCAGGAGAGCAATGGGCTCAGACCCAAATACAGCTGAGGAGATCAATTGCAATAAAGCTACTATTTCTTTTTCAGAACTATTCATTCTTAAATAAGGAAATGTTTGAACTAAAATCCACGGTCTGCAACATATATTACTCTCTAATTTTCCCAATCTTTTTGAACAGTACAGGATGAGAAGGACACTAAATTGGGAAATTTCAAAGAATGGCTTAATAAATAATTGTTAAATAAATGGATGAATGAGTGAGTGAGTGAGTGAATGGAATGCTTACATAAGGATGACCCCCTAATGAAATTATTCAAACTGAAGTCAGGTGAAAAGTCAAATATATCTTAAAGATCCTACATAGTTCATTAGAAGGAAACTCAATAGAAAGTCCAAAAAACAGTATAATTGTATTCCTGTTATTTTACCTGTTTATCAACTAAATGAGAAAACATATTTATCTTCTACTAAAGCAAGATTTCATCTACAAGAAGTTCTGTTCACTTCTTTCTTTTTTATCATTAACACTGAGCAAATATACTCTACCATATCAGGATGGGATTATCTAAAATATGATAATCTTAGCCTTAGCAGGATTCAGCTTTGTAATGTTTCTTTTTATATACTGCCTTTTGATAACCAGGATTATTTGGAAACTCAAAGTCACTGAAAAATAGGACATCCACATCCATCTTTATCACTAGAAATTCTATTCTACCATATAAAAGCAATTTGAAAAATGTCTTCTGCTACCTCTGGAGACTGGGACTAGAGGATATAGGAATTAGGGCAGGAGCAAAAGATAAGTAGTAGGTTAAGAGGGATTTTATATATACCATTTAAACTATGGTCATTTTTCCTATGAGTATTTTTATACTAAAAATGACTAGTTTAGTACTGTACTCAGATCCAGAAGCATAATAATTAACTAAGAGATATGTGGTTTGTTTATGTATAAATTGAATCTTTTTTCTGAAACAAAGTTATGACATACTTCCTTCCAGTGGTTCATGCTGGATATATCCATCAGAATATCCTGGTTGTTGGTGACCATGACTCTAGGAGGTTGTGCGCTAGGTAGTTAATGGTCTTACACACACAGAGGCAAAACACAACACATACACACACCACACACACACACACAAACACACACACACACAAACACCATCTGGAGGATAAGGACCCATTGTAATGTAGAGACTTCAGTTAACATTATCCACTGCTGCTAGAGCAAGGTCCATGGTCGTTGTGGGACACAACACTGAATTCCATGACACTTCACCCACATACTCTCTGTGATAACACATATATGTGGATGAATCTTGTCCATTTAACAACATGCCAGAAATTCCCATTAGCGCTATTATGCTTATTATGGTCACTGTTCAATACACATCAGTTGAATGACTATAATGTGTCAGTCAAACATGGTCTGGAGATGCCAAGATAAAATATGATTTCAGTCCTATGTCTTAAAGAGATTTTGCATTTCCATGGGCTGATCTCTCACACAGCCTCTCAATAAATAACTTGTCTTAATTTATAGCCCTGTTGATGATTTCTACTCTCTTCTCTCATAATTTCTTTGTGCGTGGGCTACTAACTCGTATGATGAAGTCAACATTTTAAGGAATCAAAGTATAATTTTACAAAAGAAACACACTGACTTACTTCTACAAACTCAAGAAAACCCCTGGGCCTAAAATATTAAAATCGCTGATGTTTTAGCTCCATTTCATTGATTACTTTCCATCCTTCAAGTACTGGAAAAAAAAAAAAAAAAAAACAAACCTTTAAACATTAAATACCTTAATCCTGAAAGATGCACTTAGACTTTCATGCTTTCATTTTCTTTCTTGCCAATTTGACTACTACAAAATTCCTCACAGCCTGTACTAATCCATTTACTGAGAAAAATGACTCTATAGTTTAAAAAACTCTGAAGACATTTATTATATTCATAAGAATGTTCATATCTGGTAATTGGAAGTTTGCAGCCTCTTTCATAATACTTCCTTATGAAGTCAGCCATAAGCAATGAATAAAAGGAAGCACGTGTTCTCCCAGCTTGACAGAGCGGAATTACAAAAGGAGGAAGGATCACAATCCTGTGAAGTTTTGTCCTTCTAAAAAATATGAAAAACCTAATAATCAGGAGGATAATGAAACTGAGATAATAGTCTGACCTACCCCTCTGGGGTTTTATACAACATTTTAGGCAATCAAGTCAGGTGAGAAATATCTTTTCTATCTAATATAATGTAAGAAGACTTTTGAAAGAATTAATATGGTTATTTGGTCTTAAAAAAAAAAAGAGTCTAGGGCATCCAGATACAGAGTATTAGAGTTCTGGCAGAGTGAGGACTTCTTCATCACACTGTGGTTCAGCATGGGGTGTCAGAGAACTAGTAGGGTAAGGACGATGTCTGCATGGATGGGGACAGGACAGCAGAAGTCAAGGGAGATTCGATATATATATAGGGGATTGAGTTCACTCTATTTATACATATATTTACACATAGAGAAACACATAAACATGTACATACATTTATGTATGTATTATGTAATAATAGGAGTCATGACTCTGAAGAAAATACTGATTTTAGGGTTGGGGCAGAGATGCTGTAAGATCAGACTGACACAAAGAGTTACTCATAGAATGACGGAGATGTGATTGTATGCATTTACTTTTACCTCTATAATTATTTACATATTTTCAAAATACCTCCCAACAAAACCTTGTTAATTACAAAGGGGAAAAGAGTAATACAATTGAGTAGCTTATTAGACATCACTTTAATTACTGATTAAAGTTAACATCATCAACAAAGGGACAAGTCAAAATTATGCACAATTTGATAGTTACTCTCAAATGTTTTAGAGCTGGAGAAATATCTTTGTTATGCACTTAAAACTTTCTCTTCAGGTTGAGAGTTTTTCCAAACAAAAGTTTTAAAAAAGACAAATACTGAGTAAGCAAGGAAGGAAAACTAATTCTGCACCTGGAGAATGTAAAACTAAAAGACAGAAGATCAAATTCTGCAGAGGTTAAATTGAGCATTCCCAGAGAAGTTTCCAAGGTACTAAATGATACTCAACTAACCTCACTTTGACCTTTTTATCTGAAGCCCTCTTTTTTTTTCCACCTGTCTTTTTTTTTTTTTCAATAAGTCTATCCTCTTGACAGTAGCTATGATGCATTTTGCTGGCACCAATCTATTACCCCTGCCCCCATCCATAATTAAGTTTCCCAGAGAGTTAACTTTAACCAATTTAGATTTTTTTATCCTGTCTACATTTGCATATGCTCCAGCTTTGGCCCACCTTCTAAATGCATTTGGAGCTGTATCATTTAGCAACTAAGAGTAAGAAATTTTAAAGGCATATTCCTGCGTTTAAATTCTCTTATGCAAATCTTCTTAACTATTCTGTGTATCAGTTTATTCATTTATAAAATAAAGTTAATAATATTACTACCTCATGCAATTTTAAGAATTAAACGATTTATTATGTTTAAAGTACTTAGAATATTTCCTGAAACGTAAGTACTATTAGAGTATTTGATGTTATTAATATCATTTTAACTGCACTGAGATATTCCAGATATTGAATATATTTTAGAAATATCAGAATCTTTTCCACCCTGCATCCTTTAGGCACAAATGGGAAAGTTCTAGGTTGTAATGACAACTACTTTGGTTGAGGGAAATGGGGTAGAACGGAGAAATTTCATCTCCTCCAGTGTTGGGGAAGATTTTGTCTTTAAGGAGTTGCTATTCTTTCTGATAGAATGCATGTTTCCATTGCCAAGACACCAATATCCATCAAAGGCTTAGTAAGTCAAATTTGACATGTTTGGTTGATAATTTTGTCATTAATGTCAAATGTCTTGAGACAGATAAATTAATAGTGTTAAACATTTTACTTGCTGATAGCATGGCCAAAGATGAGGTTTCTAGGAATGCACTGCATTATAAAAACAGGCATATGTGATGACAACTAGATCCATCTTCCTGATGTATTCCCTGGGGATTCAAACCCTTAGAAAAATATTTTGTTTGTACTTCTGACTGTTTGTTAAAAAAAAATGGAAGAATACTTACAGGAAAATATTTTGTAATTATGATAATCCCTGCTTATTCAAAACCATATATATACTTAAAACTAAATGGAAACAAACTATAGATAGATAGATAGATAGATAGATAGATAGATAGATAGATAGATAGATAGATAGATAGATTGATGATAGATAGATAGATAGATATAGTCTACTTAAAACTAAATGGGAAAGTGAAGATTATAAGTACCCAAAGATAACCACTTCCCATGAGAATGACAGAACAGGCATAGAAATGTCCATGGTACTTAATATTTTTTCTGCTAGAATAGCTTCACTGGTTTATCTTTACTGTATCTGACTTATGCATTGCCTATATGTTTCCTATATTTTTGAAATGTGTTTTATGTATCAGAAAATATTATTTATTATTGTTATCAATAATAATTATAATGTCATGGTGCTGATACTAATCTTATAGAATTTTACACTTGCATCATGCACCACTTTAATTAATTATGAAAAATTACAAAAACACAAAATAATATTTAGATAAGGTATAAGTAAGAGAAAGAATACTCAAAAATAAATATCATGCACCCACTCATCATCTTAAGAAAGAGAATACCAGTTATCTTGTAAATGCCTGAGATTCCATCATCAAATTCATCTTCTTCCCTAAACCCTACCACCACCCCAAACTCTACCATGGGTTTTGTTCTTATCATTGCTTTATTTTTTTAAAATAACTAGTTTATAATGATGAAAAATCTGAGAGTGAAATTAAGAAAACACTCCCATTTACCATCGCAACAAAAAGAATAAAATATCTAGGGATAAACCTACCTAAGGAGACAAAAGACTTGTATGCAGAAAACTATAAGACACTGATGAAAGAAATTAAAGATGATACAAATAGGTGGAGAAATATACCATGTTCTTGGATTGGACGAATCAACATTGTGAAAATGACTCTACTACCCAAAGCAATCTACAGATTCAATGCAATCCCTATCAAACTACCACTGACATTTTTTACAGAACTAGAACAAAAAATTTCACAATTTGTATGGGAATGCAAAAGACCCGGAATAGCCAAAGAAATCTTGAGAAAGAAAAACAGAGCTGGAGGAATCAGGCTCCCTGACTTCAGATTATACTACAAGCCTACAGTAATCAAGACAATATGGTACTGGCACAAAAACAGAAATATAGATAAATGGAACAGGATAGAAAGCCCAGAGATAAACCCACACACTTATGGTCAACTAATCTATGACAAAGGATGCAATGATATACAATGGAGAAAAGACAGTCTCTTCAATAAGTGGTGCTGGGAAAACTGGACAGCTACATGTAAAAGAATGAAATTAGAGCACTCCCTAACACCATTCACAAAAATAAACTCAAAATGGATTAAAGATCTAAATGTAAGACCAGACACTATAAAACTCTTAGAGGAAAACATAGCAGAACACTCTTTCACGTAAATCACAGCAAGATATTTTTGACCCATCTCCTAGAGTAATGGAAATAAAATCAAAAATAAACAAATGGGACCTAATGAAACTTAAAAGCTTTTGCACAACAAAGGAAACTATAAACAAGATGATAAGACACCCCTCAGAATGGGAGAAAATATTGGCAAATGAATCAACGGACAAAGGATTCATCTCCAAAATATATAAACAGCTCATGCAACTCAATATTAAAAAAATAAACAACCCAATCAAGAAACGGGCAGAAGACCTAAATAGACATTTCTCCAAAGAAGACATACAGATGCCCAAGAAGCACATGTAAAGCTGCTCAACATCACTAATCATTAGAGAAATTCAAATAAAAACTACAATGAGGTTATCACCTCACACCAGTTAGAATGGGCATCATCAGAAAATCTACAAACCACAAATACTGGAGAGGGTGTGGAGAAAAGGGAACCCTCTTGCACTGTTGTTGGGAATGAAAATTGATATAGCCACTATAAGAACAGTATGGAGATTCTTTATAAAACTAAAAATAGAGTTACAATATGACCGAGCAATCCCACTACTGGGCATATGCCCAGAGAAAACCATAATTCAAAAAGAGACATGCACCCCAGTGTTCATTGCAGCATTATTTACAATAGCCACGTCATGGAAGCAACCTAAATGCCCATCGACAGATGAATAGATAAAGAAGACATGGTACATATATACAATGGAATACTACTCAGCCATAGAAAGGAATGAAATTGGGTCATTTGTAGAGACGTGGATGGACCTAGAGACGTCATACAGAGTGGAGTAAGTCAGAAAGAGAAAAACAAATATCATATATTAATGCATATATGTGGAACCTAGAAAAATGGTATAGATGAACCGGTTTGCAAGGCAGAAATAGAGACACACATGTACAGAACAAACATGGACACCAAGGGGGAAAAGCGGGGAGGGGTGGGGGGTGAAATGGGAGATTGGGATTGACATATATACACTAATATGTACAAAATAGATAACTTATAAGAACCTGCTGTATAAAAATAAAATAAAACACAATTCAAAAAATATTTTAAATAAAAATAAAAATATCTTTGTTAATGCAAGAATCTCTGATTTATTAATTTATACTGTGATAGAATATTCCACTGAATGCATATAAACAAAATTAATTTATTCATTTATCTATTCTCTAAATGCTTATTAGGATGATTTGCAGTTGTTTTTTTTCTATTACAAGAAGTAAGTACTGTTAGGGACATTTCTCTGAGATCACATGTGCAAACTCATCTTTAGAGTGTATAATTAGCATTGACGAGTAGTAGCATTTATCTTCAACTTGTCTGTAAAATTCAGATTTTTTTTCAAAATATTTTAGCTCCCACCAAAATAGTAGAAATTTTTCCATTGCTTTTAATTCTTGATAGCATTTGGTTTTGTCTGATTATTAAATTTTTGATTATTAAATCAATCTGGATGTGAAATGATTTCTCATTATGTGTTTAATTTGTGTCTAATTTGTATTTCTCAGGGAACTGTCAAGCAGGAGCTACAGATCTGGAGGAAGCAAAAGACATAACTGCTGTGAGAGTAGCCCCCAAGTTAGAAAGAGGGTATGATATACCATGGCTTTTCCTCTCCTCACACCCAGCATTCAATAAGTGCCCCCAACTGGAAAAACCTCCTTGGGAATCTGAGATTAAGGAAGCCTGGTGAATTAACAGATCAGGGCAGAGAAGGGCAGGAAATGAATCTGAAATTAAGTAGAAAAATGACTATCATGGCTATATGACACTTAACATGTTACTGAATGTCTCTTCCACTAGAAGACAAGCTCAATAACGAAATGCATTTGTGTTTATGTTACTCCCTTTGCTTAGAAGAGTCCCTGGCACATAAGAAATATTCAGTAAATATTGTGTGAATGAATGAATGAAGAATGGTCAAGACCCACACAGATCATAGCCTTTCACATATTTAAATATTATTCTTTGAAAATTGAATTATTAATAAAGTATTATAATTTAATTTCTAAGACTTTATTTTTAGAGCAATTTTAGGTTCATAGAAAAATTGAGAAGAAGACACAGAGATTTCTCATATACTTCCTGCTCACCACACATGCATAGCCTCCTGCATTATCAACACCCATCCCCCCACCAGAGTGGTACATTTGTTAAAATCGATGAGCCTACATTGACACATCATAATCACCCAAAGTTCAGAGCTTACATTAGGGTTCACTATTGCTCTTGTACATTCTTATGGGTTCTAACAAATATGTAGTGACATGTGTCCCCATTGTAGTATCATAAAGAATAGTTTCACTACCCTAAAAATGCTCTGTACTCTGCCTATTCATCCATCCCTCTCACAACCCCTGGTGACTATTGATGATTTTGCTGTCTCCATAGTTTTGCCTTTTCCAGAATGTTGTATAGCTGGAATCATACAGTACATAGCCTTCTCATATTGGCTTCCTTCACTTAGTAATATGCATTTTTTAAGTTTCCTCCGTGTCTTTTCATGGCTTGATAGTTCATTTCTTCTTGATGCTGATTAATATTCCTTTCTCTGGATGTATCAGCACCACAGTTTATCTGTCCATTCACCCACTGAAGGACACCTTTGCTGCTTCCAAGTTTTGGCTATTATGAATAAAGCTGCTAAAAAACATCTGTATGCAAGTTTTTGTGTAGATAATGAATACGGGACATAGGAGAAGATGATTTTCAAAAGTCCCTGTACTTCTGAAATAATTTTCCAAGATTTAATAGTATTCTGAAATTCATTCTTCTCCTACCTCTGTCATAGATATCAGGAATCATTCACTCATATCTTACCTCCATGTTTATTTCTGCCACTTATAAAATAACAAGCCCCTATCCATCCATTATCACCATGACTCTCTTCCCCATGCATTCGTATAGATGCTCTCTTAGCCCAATCCTCTACCCTAGTTACTGATATTTTTCCTTGTGCTTCCTAAATCCACGTTTTCTCCTCTTTCATCCCTGTAGAGTTGTGTTTCTTCTAGTTCTACACATGGCTGACTTATTTTTATGTGCAAGATATTCACTTAAGTGTCATTTCCTCAAAGAGTCTTTCTCTGCCCATCCTATGTACTCTGGTCTTTTTTTCTTGATTATCTATCTGCATTTTTTCAAATCAATTGTCATGTTCTGTAGTTACTCTGAATTCTATTTGTTTTCATATTTATCTCTTTCAACCCATGGGGGCAGGAAATGTGTAGGTTTATTTCATGCTGTACCTGCAGAGACTAACATAGTGCCTGACAGCTCCATACATTTATGAATCTTCCAGAGGTAACATTTCTTTCTTTCTCAGATAAATGAATTAGTTTAAAAATTACAGACAATTGTGATTTTCACTAATATACGACTATCATATCATACTGAATTTGTGTGTAGTAGTTAATATTGCACAAGTGTGTACCCTCATGTTAAGGGACAGAAAAAAATTTAACCTTGCCTTAGCATGCAACTCTCTGTATTGGTACAATATTTTTTTTCTCCAGGATATTGATCATAGTAAAGACAAAAGTAACTTATTGGCTACCAAACTTTATCATAATCTACTTTTGCATTATAAACATCCCCACTTTCTTCGATATTGTAAGCATATTATATTTTGGCTCTCCTTACACTCCAAGTCATTTTTCTCCAGAAATACCCCAGGTTATTATATTCCTTTAAAGTGCCAAGTCTGGAAATTGATAGTGCAGAGGAGAGCAAGAGCATAAACTCTATCGCTCTGCTACTTTTGAAAAATATAAATCCCTATATTTTGAAAAATATAAATCCCTTCCTTCATGTTTTTAGAATCTAACAGGAAAAAATACAAATATTGATCTCACTAATTTCAAAAGCTGAAAATTTTTAAATATTTAAAACATGAAAATGTTAGAAACATTTTTACAGAAATTGCTTAATATTCATTATTAATTGCAATTTACTTATTCATTAAAAATGCCTATCATCTAGTGAGTTAATTTAATTATTGGACAAATGAGGAATATTTCAATTTTTTGACTAGCTTTTCAGAATTAAAGAAAGTATTAAATACAAAATTGTAATGATAAATTTAGATACATACTTTTTAAATAGTCTTACATTATTTGAAAACTATGCCATTAGAGCTTTGAATCAGATTTTGAGTGGAATAATGTTCTTAAACTCTATGTAACCAAATATGTGATAGTTGAGGAAACTGAGACTCACAAAATTAAACCATTTACCCAAGGTATGACAGCAGCAGAACCAGTGGTAGAATTCCAGACTTCTGACTTACAGTCTGCTTCTTCTTCAGTTATACCGTGTTGTTGCATATCCAGGAAGGATAATCCCACAAACTGAAAATGAAATGATTATTTAAGAAAGCCTACTGCTTATTTTGTTATGAAAGATAAAATGATGCAGTTTAAAGATAACACTGTTTACAGTCTAAAGACAGGATTTCAGCATCCTATTCTGATATTGACCCAGTGGTACTGAGCAAGTCACTTAGTTTTGTTGAGCTGGAGTTTCCCTAGAGGACGATAATGAAGATTACATAGGAGAATATTAGATATAGCTTTAAAACCTTGAAATATTATCAACTATTTTTTAGCAGCTCAGTCCTACTTTACTTCATATATAATGTCAAGTAAATCTTTTCATGCTCCTGGATAAAAGCCCTCATAACAACAACAAAAAAATTATTAGGTTATTTAGACAACATTTCTTATTTGTCCAACACATCTAGGGACCAAGTTATTTTAGATGATAACTTTTTACAATGTTCATCAAATACATAGATTTCCACCTTTTAAAATCAGATTGAATACACTAGAAAAGCCCAAACTATACAATGTTGTTAATGAGATGATGCTGTAGATATCTTACAATATATGTATCACAAAATCATTTTTATGACTATCAGTTTCATGGGGCAATGTGTAAAGAAAATGATTTTATATGCTAAAAACTTTTCAGTTGTTTAAATACTAGATATGTTACAGGTTTATTGTGATTGTAAGATAACTTGAAGGAATGATCAAACCAAGGGACTAATCTTTATTGAATTTTAAGTTCATTAGTAGATCAATGAAATATGTCACTAAGATTCTTGTATTGCAAATCAACATTTATTTGGAAATCATAAACTTGAATACCTCTCTTGCTTAAAGAATCTTAATTCACAAAAACTAATATAGTAAATAATATGGATATAAGGAATTGATGCCATTACAAAAGCCATTGAACTAGTACATTGAAGAAGTTAATTTTCAGTATCCCGTTCAGTGTTCTATCAGTTTTCCCTAAAAGAGAAAATACAAAACCTGGAAGCCAAAGATTTATATGCATTAGAGACTTTTTGTGTTGGGAGGGTAGGAGCTATTAGATCATAATGCTAGAGACTTTTTGTGCTGGGAGGGTAGGAGCTATTAGATCATAATGCCCATAATTTTGTGAATATAGAATTGTTTCCTATACCATTACCCACTTCTTTGTCTGGTTTCCATAAATGGCTCAAGCAAAGGGGCTTTTTACTATGTCCCTTAGGAAACAATTCCTCAGCCTAATAGACCTAACAAGGCTGCCTTTTCTATGATAGTCACTCAAAAATTTCCTATACTAGATTCTATTCCATTACTTCTGGTTATTTTCTCTTGACTAACTTAAAATTTGCTCCTTCTCCCCTCTTTTTTACTCTACAGATACTTTCAAGTGATTGAGTTTCCATTAGTCTTTTCACCAAATTAAATGCATACTATTTTTTAGTCTCCACCCATTAATCATTTCATTTAGACCCTTAATTATTTTTATTGTTCCTTCCTGAAATTTCATTTGTTCACATTGAGAAATCTATATTTCTTCTCTATATTGTGGTCAATTTTAAAATAAATTTCACTGGTTATATTTCTGCTTAGCCTAATCTCACCTCCAAGAGATGATTTTTTTCTGTTGTCCTCAATAACACT